>NC_067474.1:149244133-149399133 GCF_947179515.1 Apodemus sylvaticus
GATGCAGCCCCCAAATTCTCCAAACCATGTCTGTTACATCCCAGTGTGGAGCTGTGGATCTCCTGACCCGTTAAGACAGAGGAGAAGGGGAACAGAAGGGAGCCCTGGGGTAGCAGATCCCTTGCATTAGCCACAGACACAGGCTCCAGCCCCAGCTCTCTGGTGACTCCAGGTCACTGTAAACAATGCTGTTTTCCCCTTAGCTCCCAGGGCAGCCGATACATTGTTTTTCCACACAGATGTGAAGCCTGTCTTTTATAAAGCAGCC
Organism: Apodemus sylvaticus; assembly: GCF_947179515.1. Classification (NCBI taxonomy): domain Eukaryota; kingdom Metazoa; phylum Chordata; class Mammalia; order Rodentia; family Muridae; genus Apodemus; species Apodemus sylvaticus. Next base: position 149,244,402 of record NC_067474.1, read on the forward strand.
AGTCAGCCGGACTCCCCACCACAGGTCTCCTTCCCCACATTTCATAATGTAGACTTTCAACCAGGAAGTACAGGGACGACACAGGCGGGGAAAGCAGATGGATTTAAAGAGGGAAAAAGGAGGGAGAAGGAGGCTCATTGGCTCCCTAAGCTAGGAGAGGCTCTGTCAAGATCACCTGGCCCACTTCAGAAAGCCCACCTCTATTCCTCCCCTCCCTTGCCACCCCCCAATTCTTTATTGGGGTGCAAAAGCCTCAGCTGCCGGCCTCTTAGCCCAGACATCCTACTCAAGGCTGTCCCCAGTACCAGTGTACTCTGCAGCAAAGTCTAACCATAGGAGGGGAGGTTAAACTCACTGCAGACAGACCCCAGCCTTCTCTCAAATCTACCCCCCTCTCCTGCCTGGGGCTCACCCTCATGTCCACCCAAAAGCCACAGTTCAAGCCTGTTTTCCGTCTGCTGGTCTCTCTAACCCCAGCCTCTGAGCCCCAGCAAGAGAACTCTAGAATCTGCCCAGCCCAGGATCCAAATGAATGTTATTCACATCTCAAGGCCCAGCACAGACCGCTGTCACACTGGGTAAAAGGCAGCGGGAACACTCGAATGCTGTCCCCGAGGTCCCCTACTTTGCGGGCTCCAGGGAACCCTGGAGAACAAAAATAGCCACAGCTGCTGCCCCAGACTGACCCAGATTCAGGGAGGTGTGACCGGGGACCTGCTGCAGCGGGATGGGACCTTCCCATCTTCTGCCACCTCACCCCTGCAGCACACAGATCCCTCTTGAAAGAACCGTGCAGACTTGGACTGCAGGAATAGCCATCCTCTCCATCCCTCCAACTGTGGGTGACTGAGGTCGAGCGTGGGGGAAGAGGGCATACACGCATCAAACACATATGTTCTCAAGGCCTGCACAGAGCTCCACACCTGTCTCGTTCCCACCCTCGCCAACCAGGCTGTTCTGAGTGCATTCAGAGCTAGGGCAGCTCTGTCGCTTGTGTCTGCCCGATCTTTCTCAGCACAGGTCAGGTTTGGACTGAGGGAAGGGCTCTGTGAACCAAGGGCTCTTCACAAACAAGGACATTCCTTCAGAGGCAGCACGTCCCTCCCTGGTCACCCTGGCCAGCTCTCTCCTTGTCTAAAGCTGAGGTAGTCTGAGTGAAATAGCCCAGGCTAGACACAATAGCCAACGGGACAGGTTCTAGTTTGGCTTTGGGCTTGGGGGTTTGGGGCGCTAAGATTGAAGCCAAGGGTCTCGAGTGTGTTAAGCTGAGCACTATCTCTGAGCTACACCCCGGTTCTGTTGTAAATTCTTTAAACTGCCTTCTGTCTTCCTCTCTCTCCCCAACATTCCTTGAGCTGGTCCCCTACCAGAGCTCAGATGCCAGTCCTCTACTGGGGCTCAGAGCACTAACACCCCTGTCAGAGACACTTCTTCCCACGCACTTTCCTGCTTCTCCAGCCCCTGCCTTACACTCAGGACAGAGAGAGTCCTGTCAAGTGCTGGACATCGTCCCAGGTCTTGTCTTACTGCTCCATCATGCAGCCCTGGGACCCTGCCCAAAGCCAGCTGTGCCACTCCAGCAGCACCGGATGAGCCTCAGTTTCCCCACTCATGAAATGGGAACGGTGGCCGTCAGCATCTAGAAAGGGTGCGAGCCGCCATGAGTGGAGAGGCTTGGGCCGGTGGCTAGCAGCAGGCAGGTCCTTCCTAAGTGTCAGCAGCTGCTGTCGTCATGATTGTCTGTTGCTAAGTAAGTCAAGCTGTCCAGGTTCTAGACTTGAAGAGCCGAGATCAACTTGCTTAAATCATTTCCCCATGGTGGCCCAGTCCTTATGTCAGTATCTTGTCCCCTACAAGGTCTGAATGTAGAAGGTGTCTTTACCCTCTAAGGAGGCCATGTGGCTGGCAGGTAGGGAGTGACATGGAAGGAATTCACCAGAATTCACAATCCCTTCTATTCCCCTGTGTGAAGTGATTGGCTTTAGACACGTGCAATCTTGGAGCGTTTACTTGGAGAACTCTAAAACAGGATTAAGACTGTCAACCTCAATGTAAAAAGTGAACGCATAGGGCTGGAGAGAAGGCTCAGTGGTTAAGAGCACTGGCTGCTCTAGCTAGAGGACCCGGGTTTGATTCCCAGCATCCACGTGGCCGCTCACACCTGACTGTAATTCCAGCTAAATTCTCCCACCGACCTACATGCAGAACACCAATGAACGTAACATAAAAATAAATTGTATATTTTTAAAAAGTCAATTGAGATGGTGTACCACAAGGATGTAAAGGAATCTGACAGCCCAGTTACTACTGGGGGCGGGGCTAGAATTGAATACACTGTAGCCACTTTAGGAAACACGTGGGTAACTGCCTCAGATGTTAAACATGAAGGCTGAGGCTGGATGAAGCTCAGCAGCAGAGTTCTCACCTATCCACATCGTAGAGACCCTGGGTTCTGTTCTCAGCACTGCAGAAGATAGAAGAAGGGGGCAGAAAGGGAGGGAGGAAAAGAGGGAGGGGGAGGGAGGGAAAGAGGGAGGGAGGGACAAAGTTAAAAATAGAACTGCCAAGATGTGTACCCAAGAGAATTATATACACAATTGTATCCACTCCAGATGAATACCCAAGGGAATTAGAACTGTCCCCTTAATTTGTTTTCCACAAATGGTCACATTAGCATTAGTCAAAGTGGGAGGGGAGTAGAAATCCCAATGTCCATCAGCTGACGATAGATAAACAAGATCAGATACATCCACACCCATACAATGGAGTATTAATCCAGTCTTAAAAAAAATTAAATGCTTGCCGATGGATGCATGCTGAGGATGAAACTTGAGAACTTGTTGAATGAAAGAAGCCAGACATGGGGGAGGGGGGTGGCGGGAACCAGGATGTTAAGTAAATGAACATTCCAGAATGGGAAAATCCTAAGAGAAATAATACAGATCTGTGGTTGCCAGGAACTGGGGCGGGGGTGGGGAGAAGGGGAGGAGGCTGGGCTGTGACCACCAAACATGCATTTCTTTTGTGGATCGTGAAAACATTCTAGAATTAGGTTGTCCTGACAGCTGCGCAGGGGTGGGAAGGTTCTCGGAAGCCGCTGACCAAAACACATGCATGGCTGACGTCAAGGGGTGTAAACCATGCTTGAGAATGAGGTACCCCTCTCCTTGAGGGTGGGGGTGGGGTGTGCAGTCTGCAAGCCCACTGGCTCCCTTGGCTTCCCCCTCCTGCAGTTCACACTACTGAGGACACATCTGGTCTCCTTCGACACGTGAAATTCCAGTCCAGCAACTTTGAAAACATCTTGACGTGGGATGGTGGGTCAGCCAGCGCCTCCGACACCGTCTACAGTGTGGAATATAAGAAGCAAGTATCTCATCCCTCACGACCCCCTCCTGACCAGGCTCTGCAGCGGGCTCCTCCAGGACATCCCCAACTCTGAGTGTCCCCACACAGATAAAGCTCTTCTACATTTCCATCATAGTGGGAAGATACAATGAGAGTTAATAGGACGGTGAATAGTACCTGAGTGTGAGAGTCAGCCCCACCCGGGGAGCCTTGGGCAGTCAGGGAGACTTGTCCAAGCCTCAGTTTCACCATCTGTCCAGTGTGAGTGATGTCGGTATGCTAATCCCAGGATCTCAAATGGAGAAAGATGACGTCACTAGCACGTGTGTCCTCTTTCTGATACAGTACCAATAACTGATAGTCCCGAGGAAGTCTAGGTCCGTGGAAATGTCACCCAACCCCTCCTGCCCGTGTCTAGCTCCAGTGTGTTTGGAGGCCAGCTCCCTATTCCTGAGCCTCAGTCTCTTCACCTGTAGAGTAGGAGTCACAGAGCGTGTGACAGGGCTGGGTAGCAAGGGACGCAGACCATGGACTCAAGCTGGCAGGATTCTGACGGGCTCATCATGTGCCCACTTCAAAGCACCGGGCACAGTTTTCTCCTCTGAGCATAGCTTGCTCCCTTGAGAACAACACACCCACCTCTAAGGACCATTATGAGGGCTGGCCTCAATGTCCACACGGACGGCCTTGATACTGACTGAGTGCCAGGCCCCCTTATCATCATGAATATGCCACAGGCCTAGCGGAACTGTTCATTCACCGGGCACCCTGCCTGCCCTCGCCCACAGGTACGGCGAGAGAATGTGGCTGGCCAAGGCGGGCTGCCAGCGGATCACCCAGAAGTTCTGCAACCTGACTATGGAGACCCGCAACCACACGGAATTTTACTACGCCAAGGTCACGGCCATTAGCTCGGGAGGCCCACCGGTCACCAAGATGACGGACCGCTTCAGCTCACTGCAGCACAGTAAGTGGGGGGGCCTGCAAATCTGAGATGGGGGGGAGAAGATACAGACATGTTGGGTGAGGGGGCAGTTCTCAGATCTTCTAGAGTGGATGGGGACCCAGCAGGTCCCTATACCTGGGCAAGTAGTGGATGTGGCTTTCTAAGAAGGTGTCCCCAAGGCCAGGGAACATCCCAGGGGGGTTTCTTTTCTCTATGCTTACTCAAAACTTCCTAGATTAGAGGATGCGGCCCCAAGCCAGGACTCCTTCATTCCTCCATTGTGGTGGTACACCCCCCCCCCGCCCTCTTAGGATGGAAAGCCTACCAACCCTTCCCTTGCTGGCGAGTCTTAGAGAAGATTCGTTTCTTCCCTATGACCCACCAGCCCTGCCTACCTCAGTTCTCAGGAGAAACACTCTAGTCAGCGGGACCCACTGTCTGCCAGCCCCTGCTTCAGTGCCTACGCTGCTCCCCAGGTCAGAGGGTTTAGCTCAAGTTAGATTTCAAAGAGAGTCCCTGCCTCCAGCCCTGACACCTGATCTCAGTCACAGCCAGCTAAGATCATCAGTTATCTTTTATCTGTATGTATTCTTTATCCCAGGGGCCCTCTGATGCAACCAAATGCAAATGAAAATTATTTGGGGGGGAAATATTGCATCTGCATTCCATCTGCCCACATATCTCCGGGTGATACACATCTGTTTACATAGCACTTACATAGTATTAGGCATTATCCATTAACAGCATACAAAGGACATGTTTGGGTTGAGCACAGTACTGGGCCACTGTACACAAAGGACTAAGACAACAAAGGGTTTGTGCTTTGGTGAGGCAATCCAGAACTACGTCCCACAGACACTGAGAGACCCTGTGCTCTGTTGATGTTGTCACAAGAAAGAAAGACTGTGTTTGATTATATTCTCAACCTCCCCGACAAAGACATGAGCTTCAGGACAGCCTGCGGGACCCACTGTGTTCCCTGCCATGCATGAGCACAGAAGGGGCTCCATACATGACTGATGAATGAATGAATGAATGAATGAACGAATAGTCATACATGACTGCTGAATGAATGAATGGATGGATGGATAGATAGAGATATAGACATACATAACTGCTGAATGAATGAATGAATGAATGAATGAATAGCCATACATGACTGCTGAATGGATGGATGGATGGATGGATGGATGGATAGATAAACATGACCACTGAATGAATGAATGAATGAATGAATGGATGGATGGATGGATTGCAGGTGACAAATCCTATACAAGCTAATGTTGACTGACTCACAAAGTCACCGTTTTGAGACAGGCTCTTAGTCTGTAGCCCTACCTGACCTGGATGTCACTTTTGTAGCCCAGGCTAATCTCAAAATAGTACTGCCCTAGTTTGGTTTCTGTTACTGTGATAAACACTGATCAAAGGAGAGGACAGGGCTTATCTAAGGTTTACACATCCAGATACCAGTTTATCACTGCAGAACACAGGGCTCAAGGCAGAAACCATGGAAGAAAACTGTCTTCTGACTTGTTCATAGGCTTCAAGAAAGGCGGTAATTTTCTTATATAGCCCAGGCCTGCCTGCCTAGGAATGGACCCACCCACAGTGGGCTGGACCCTCCTATATCAATTAGCAACCAAGAAAATGCCCACAGACATGCACACAGGCATGCCAGCCAGATGCCCCAGTTCAGCCTCTGCCTCCTGATCTGGGGCCATAGTCTTACTTTGGAAGCCTTTCTTCCAGATAATGGTGTCGTGAACTTTGCCACACTCTGAAATATTTTCCACAACCTGACTTTCCATAGCTGTGAAGCAACTCATTCTATGATGGAATCCTAATTCCCTTCCTTTTTTGAGGACATTTATTTTCATTTTTCTTCTTTCTTTCTTTCTTTCTTTCTTTTAAGATTTCCTTTTTACATTTATTATTTATTTGTGCATCCGTGTGTGTGTGTGTGTGTGTGTAGGCATGTGTATCTATGTGTCTGAGTGTGTTTAGGTCAGAGGACAACTTTCAGAAGTTTGTTCTTCCGTTCTGTCATGTGGCTCCCGGGAATTGAACTCAAGTCATCAGGCTTGGTGGCAAGCTCCCACTGAGCCATCTTGCCAACCCTATGTCCCCTTTTCAATTTTATTGGAAGTAAACATTCTTTGGCTAGATTGTTCTAAATCTTAGAGGACAACAAATCACTGTTCGACTTGTACAAATTAGATTTGGGGCAAGTGGGATACACAAATCCCTGAAATTAGATGCAAGATTTTTCATGGAATAAAGAGACATAGCAGTTACCACATTATCAGAAAAGTATTCAGGGGCTGCATGGGGACACAGCTCGGTCAGCTCTCACTGTATAACTGTGAGGACTTGAGTTTGAATCTCCAGCACCCATGTAGAAAGCTAAAAATAAAAATAGCCAGGCAGAGTTGTACATGTATGTACAGCCTTGGCTGTATCCCCCACCACGACAGTGCAGAGACAGGAAAATCCTCGGGCTCAGTGGCCAAGCCAGGCTGGCTGAAATGAGCTTTCAGTGCAGCGAGAAACCCTAATGCAGCCTGCCCAACATTCTGACTGGAGAAATAGCTTAGCGATTAAGAACACTTCCTGTTCTTGCAGAGGACCCAGGTTTGATCCCAAGTGCCCACATGGCAGGCCACAACCATCTGAACTCAGTTCCAGGGGCCCTGAAACTCTCTTTGGCTTCCCTTGAGTGCCAGGCACACATGTAGTACACAGACAGACATGAAGGCACAATACCTGTGCATACAGAATAAACCTGACAACTTCCTCTGGCCTACACACACACACACACACACACACTTTTAAGGTATTGTAAAACAGTGAGGGTCATTTGGAAATTTCCATCTTGAGAGAGCAGAGTCTTGCAAGCAGAAGCAATAGCATTGGGCCTGGGATAATTTTAATTTATACTCTCTCTGGACTCATCAGCCATTGACACCCCAAAAGTTGTCATTGCAGCAGACTAAAGGGACGGGTGTTCCAGGCACACTCACACTGGGGCCACCAGGAATAGGAAGCACAAGGCAAAACTAAGGGCGTCGACAGTCAGGGCTGGTGTCTTTCCGGCCTGGGTACCTCCCATCCACCCTCTGTCACCCCTGGGCCAGCCTTGATCTTGGACACCTGCCGCTCAAAGGCCTCTTTTCCCACGTTGCATTAGTTGCTGTTCCCCAAAGCATTCTGGGCTTTTCTCTCTCCCCTTTCTAGCTACCATCAAACCACCTGATGTGACCTGTATCCCCAAAGTGAGGTCCATTCAGATGCTGATCCACCCCACACTCACACCCGTCCTCTCAGAAGATGGCCACCAGCTAACCCTGGAGGAGATTTTCCATGACCTGTTCTACCGCTTAGAACTCCACGTCAACCACACCTACCAGATGGTAAATATAGGTCACGCCCCATCCCTCTTTGGGACTCCCATTCCCTCCCTAGTATATGGGGCTGCTTTCAGCAAAAGCGATGCGTTATATAAAATAGCACTTCCCAAAAATATCTTTAAAGGGCTCTTAGGATGCCAGGAGGGTCATGAGCCATGACGACCCCTGCCCCTTTAGGCTCACATACACAGCAGCCTGCTCAAGACTCTGTCGAGCCCCACGGAGCCAAATTTGTTCCATGCAAATTTTCATATTTATTGGACAAGATTTCTTTTGTTTGGTTGTTACATTGGTTGTGGGGGTTGTTTTGTTTTGTTTTGTTTTGTTTTGTTTTGAGGCAGATTCTCACTGTCCCAAGCTGGTCTGGAACTCACTACAAACTCATAGCCATCCTCCTGTCTCAGTGCTAGTATTATAGGCACGTGCCACTGGTTCAAAAAATTTTATTAGCTCTTCTCTAGTATCCTTTATCATCCCAGAGAGCAGGACATTTCTGTTAATATCCCCAGTCATTCCCTTTAGAAAATGCTGGTGTCGTGGGCCTGCAGTTGTAGCTCTTAGTAGAGTCCTTGCCTGACTTGTGCCAAGTCCCAGATTTGCTTCCCACAACCACAGAAACCAAGCGTGGTGGTGTGTGCCTATAACCCAAGCTCAGAGGCGGAAGCTGGAGGGTCAGGAATGCAAGACCATTCTCCGGCAGCAAATCTGACATCAGCCTCCACTCCTGGAAGTGTTGGGGAGACCGTGGGAAGGCATGGTTTAAGGCAGGTCCTACAGGCAGACACCAAGGTCAAAGGATATGCAAATGATCCCGTCGAATACAAGGTCCCTTCAATCTGTGACTCAGTTGGGTGAATGCTTACTTCCTCCTCTGAAGTTCTGAAAAGTCCCTCAAAGAGTTTATGACTTAATGGGTGGGGGAGGGGCCAATAATGGGAACAGGTGAGACTGCGGAAAACTCTGGGGTGTCGGTGTGACTTTCCGAGGCATACAAGGATGTGGCTTGTCTCTGTCACAGTCCCATGAGTGGGCGCTAGCATCTCCATCTCATCTCCCAGGTGAGGATACAGAGTTCAGAGAGGTCGGGCATCGGCTGGCAAGGTGGGAGGGATGCGGCAGAGCAGGGAAGATCATAGAAGCCGGAAACACAGAAGGAAGACACAGGAAGAGGCCAGGACAAGATTCAGGCTCCGGGGACACACGTCCCATGACATACTGTCTCCAGAAGACCATTTCCTGTCCCTCGCTGCCTCCTAGCGAGGCTGTCAGACTACAAGTTCATCAAGGGACTACTGATCCATTCATTAGGTCAGAACCCTGGCAATCCGCTTTCGCTGGGACACACCCTCGCAGACACACCCAGGGACAGCCTCACCAGTCTCCTAGGTGGCTCTCAGTTCAATTAAGCAGATGAGATTGGCCATCATCAACACACACACACACACACACACACACACACACACTCAGATGTTTGCAGCTGCCTGTCTGAGACCTGGATTTTAGCGACCTGCCCACACAGGACTCCTCCCTCAACCTTGAAGGTCAAGAACCTCAGGTGTGGAGGGATAACGGGACACAAGTTTGAGGACCCTGTTGGGTCTATGTTGCGGAGGCCTGGGGTGCAGGTGGTAGAGGAATTCTTATCTAATCAGTCGTCATGGGAACAGCTAGAGATAACAACAGAAAGAGAGCCCTCATCATAGAAACAAGCAGCTCTGTGGATAAATATTTGGGGTTGGATTAAAGGTTTTATGAGTCTTGATTTTTAATTGAATTCTGCCTGTGGTCCGTGAGCCCGCTCTATCTGAATTAGGCCTTTTAAACTCATGAAGGTTTATTTTATGGTCTGCCATCTGCTTGCCTTCTAAACAAAGCAAGTGTGTTTGGAGGATTAGGGCATAGGTGTGGTGAGTATGTTCTCCAAACACCAACTAGATACTGGCTAATGGGGCTCCTCCCAACTGTATATGTCCTGATATGCGTGTGTGCGTGCATGCGTGCGCACTTTTCTTTTAGCTGTTGAGAATACTGAACATGTGAGTTTATTTTTCCCCATGGGTCTCCTTACCCTCGTGCCCCCCCCCATACAGTCCACAAGGGCAGTGGAAGCAGAGATGTTGAACAGGGTGCTCGGAAGCCCTGTGGGTACATACGGTGAAAGGCCACACCGGGACCGCTTGTCAGTAGGCAGATCAACTTTACTTAGAGTGACTGAAGGTTTATAAAGTTTTGGGGGACTGAAGGTATGGACATCCAGGATGTCTTTGGCTGGGGTCTTTTACCTGGCCTATTTCATTACCATAGGCAAGCATTTCAGGAATCTTGGATGCTGGCTGAACAGGTTTTGTCAGGAGAAAACAAACTGATCCTATAAACTTATTGAGGCTACCTGACATTACTCAGGTAGAGGGCAAGTGTTGGGGCTTAGAATACCCCAGTCAAGGTCAGAGAAGGAGAGACTCTGCTAATAAAGGGAGTCCCAAGCCCCAGAAGGCTGTCCAGGCAGTGGTAGACTATGATCTTAATTAGCACCTATATTTCCCCCCTAGTTCTGTGTGGTTTTCTCTTATGCATAACCCATGTTAAACATTTGTTTTGATTATTATATCTTCTTATAAGTTGGCCTCTGATCATGAAGAAATCCCCCTTTTTGTCTCTTGTTGAAGTCCACTTAATCTGATATAAATATTGCCACTCCAGTCTCCTTGTAGTGTGTATATGTGTGTGCACTTGAGTATGTATATGTGTACATATGTATATATAACATACATATATCTAAAGATTTGTTTTATTTTATGTGTGTGACTGTTTTGACTGCATATATGCCGTGTACCACAGGCATCCTTGGTGCCTCTAAAGGCCAGAAGATAGCATCAGACCCCCCTAGAACTGTAAGCCATCATATGAGTGCTAAGAACTGAACCTGGATCTTCTGTAAGATTAGTGAGTGTTTTTAAGTGCTGAGCCATTTCTCCGGGCCCCACAAGGGAAGTTGGAGACATGGGCTCTGACATGGGTACTCAGAATGGAACTCTTGGAGTTTTGGTTAAGTTTGGTAAACCTTAGGCTTTAATGTCTAAGCTATCTATCCAGCCCTGGTGTCCTTTTTATAACCATTTATCCTTAACCTATGTCTTGATGTCTAACATGTATCTATGCAGACAATATTCTGACAGAGGTTCTCTTTTAAGATTCATTTTGTGTGCATATGGATGGGCTTGGGAAGGAGGGTGTGTGGAGCCATGGTGGCTGCCCTGGACTAGCACCACACCATAGTCCATGTCTACAGGTTCGGCTGTATGGACTCCAGGAAAGAGTAAAATACATTCATGTACCCCACCCACTTTTACACAGATATTCCCATCCCCGCCAACCTCCCTCCGCATGACTTTAAACCTTGTACCCATGTGTCCAGAGAAGAGAACGCATGGCAGAAACACAGAGTTAAAAAGCGAGACCGGTGGAGTCTTGCTCCTTTAAGAAAAGCTGTTAGTGCAGAGGGTGAGCAGGGGCAGATCAACGATTGCTTTGAGCATAGACCTCTAAGATGAGGGAAACTGGACACTGTAAAGAGCATCTGAGAACGAGAAGCAGGCATGGAAGCGCCTGCCTGGTACCACCCAGACGGGGACTGTCTCGTTCATCAGAGACCTTTCAGGGTCATACATCGATAACCAGAGGCCACAGCTCCAGACAAGATCATTTAGTGACCAGAGAGAGAAAGATGGGGGAAGAGGCCATCCCGCCTGGAGCCTGGAGCCAGGCAGCTCTGGATGGGGTTTGACCAGGATGTTGTCTTGTGAATACGTGCAGAGCGGCCGAGGAGAGCCTTGTAAATCTAGCCGCTTTTACAAAGATCACCCCAGAATGAATGTGACAGTGGACAGGGACCAAGCCAGAGATGAGTGACCAGCAAGGGGTCACAGCAGAGCCCGGGCTGGAGAGAGCAGGTCCGAGCGGACGGAAGGGTAAGGGACCGTGACAGTGGAAGCGGGGTAATGATGGAGGGGGCAGGGGACAGGCAGGTGGGGTGGCAATCACGATGTGATGTGGATACAGCAGCTGGTGTCCGCAGGCTGCCGCAGTGTGGCAGGCCAGGTTCTATGAGAGACTCCGAAGAGCCTGAGGGCCGATTGAACTGAGGATAAGAGAGGACAGGAGAAGAGAATGAAAGACAGCAGAGGGCTGCCCAGGCGGGCTCGTGGGGTCATGGCAGTGCCAGGAGGAGGAAAGAACAGTAGCGTGTTTGCATGCACGTGCAAGGTATGTGTGCGCGTGTGTGCATGTATGTATGCATGTATGTGTGTGTCTCCGTGTGTCTGTCTGTGTGTCTGCTTTTGTCTAGCTTGAGTGTGTGTGTGTGTGTCTTTGTGTCTATGTGCATGTCTGTGTGTCTATTTTTGTCTGTCTGAGTGTGTGTGTCTATGTGCATGTCTATGTGTGTATTTTTGTCTGAGTGTATCTGTGTCTGGTTTTGTCTGAGTATGTGTCTGTGTGTCTGTGTCTATGTGTCTGTTTTTGTTTGTCTGTGTATGTGTGTGTGTGTCTGTGTGTGCACGTGTGTCTGTGTCTGTGCAATCATCCTGGCTTCTCTGTCCATTTCAGCACCTTGAAGGCAAACAGAGAGAATATGAGTTCCTCGGCCTGACTCCAGACACTGAGTTCCTCGGCTCCATCACAATTTTGACTCCAATATTGTCCAAGGAGAGTGCCCCCTACGTGTGCCGTGTAAAGACACTGCCCGGTGAGTTCAGCTGAGGCCAGGCAGGGAGGAATCCTGGGTGCACAGCTAAACCCCACTCCTCCCTCCCTGTACCCAGAGGGATGCTTAGCAGTGCTCTGAGAACCCTGGGAGACTGGTGGTGTCATATTAAGATTGATGTTTGTTTATCCGTAGCTGAGCCGTCTGATGGGTTCACTTAGAGAATGTTTAATCACCTCTCTCAGCCAACGCCTGAATTTTTTTTCCTCTGGCCAGCGTTGTGTAAACTCTGGCAAAGCAAACATATGTATTATCCACTCAAGGAGCATACAGTGTGGGGGGGGGGGGATGGAGGTGTGAGGGGGTGGGAACAGAGAGGATAAAATGATCCTCACTAGCTTCAAAGCCAATGAACTGTCCTGGGGCAGAGATGTCTATGAGGATGGGGGCCACCCCAACCATCATGTTCACAGCACTTCTGCCAATCATTGCCCTACTCAGAACTCAGTCTGAGACCTGCACAACAGTGCGTGGCCCTGAGTGGAAAGCGGTCCCTGTCCTCAGCTTTATCCAAACACTCAGTCCATCCAATCCCACAAGACACTGCTTCTCTGCCTGAATCCTAGGGCACTCTCTGGCAGGAGACGAGGCTGGAGGAGAGCCAGCCTTGGCGGAAAGCACAAGGCGTGCACAAGGCGTGCCCTTCCCTCGTGAGGAACCCAGGCACCAGAATAGAACCTGGCAGGCAGGAGGCTAGGAACAGAAACCACTCTGAGGATGCCCTGCTGGGGCACATATAAAGCGATCTCTGACCTTCATCCCGACCTCCTTAGATAGGTGTCACCTGTCCCCAGGCAGCCCAACCCCACCCTGCTTCTTGGTGGCAGACAGGCCACTCCTCCCCCACCCGCCTGTGGCCTTGACCTCAAGAGAGCCGGCATAAACACAGGTTTCATTTGGGTTTGATTTTTTTGTTGTTATAAGACAGGCGTTCCCTCTGTAGCCCAGGCTAGCCTTTAGCTTCTGATACTCCTGCTTCAGCCTCCTGAGGCCTGAGATAACAGGGGAATAACCACTTTCACCTGAGACAGCCTCTGCTTTCAGCCAAAGCTTGCTTTTCTTGGCTGTTCCTTGCTAACAGACCTAAGGATGTTTTTTCTCCCTAAAGATCATAGTAGGTTACCAACACTCCCTGCTGTTCGCAGCACCCTGCTGCCAGCACCAGGTGCATTATAAGCTCTTTCTTTCATCCCTACAACTGCATATATTAATTAATTTTAAAAAATGATCCTCCTCACAAAAAAATATTGGCAGGATCATCCTCATTTTACTTGGGAGGAAATCTGGCTCAGAGAGGTTAAGTAACTTGTCCATGGCCACACAGCTGGTCAGTGAACCCAGTTAGCTTTGTCTGGTCCTGAAGCCATCACAGCCGGTGTGCCGCTAGCCCCTTCTGCTGCAGGCTTACTCCGTGCTTCCATTCCAGAGTGAGCCATCCTGCCCTTGACCTTGGTCTAGGCCTTGCCTCTCCCCAGATCCCAGAACCCCTTGCTTTAACTTCTCAAGGATGCCTGGGAGCTACAGAATGTCATCCCAGCATCTTGGTGGGGGCAAGGGACCTCAAAGTTGTCCCACCTCATCTATTTTTATGGCTGAGGGAGCCGAGGCATGATCGCACAGTGTCTGTGGGGATATGCTCTGGGGTTGTACTCATCCACTGAGGAGCTGTGTGGCCTTTGGCAAGTCACCGGACCTCTCTGGGCCTCAGCTTTGTTGCTTGAAAGAGGTAAACATCCCACTCCCTTTATGTGTTCTGGTGATTTGCTGAGCAAGCCTCAGCATGCAGCAAGAGTTCAATAATCACAGGCAACTGTCAGTGCCAATGCTAGACCAGAGAGGGCGGCAGCACCAGAGAGAGGGGGTGGCACAGCAGGGAGGATGCCCGGTGATAATGATGCTGGTACTCAACGTCAGGTTGCCGCCATCATGACCGAACTGACATGCTTCTTCTCGCTGTAGCAATGACAGGGGTGGCAGTGATGGGGCGACCCATTACTACACGCTGCCCCAGACTCCCATCCCCAAGGCCCTGGAGTTCAAAGTTGGAGGTCCTGAGACCTCAGGGACCCCCTCACTGAGGCCAGCTGGAGTCACAGGGAGGTTGTGAAGAGAAGGAGGAAACATGGGAGGAGGAGGTGGGACCCTAGACATTGTCAACATCTGGTCCCTGGAGCTCCGTTAGCCTCTGCCTCCCAAGCCTCTCCCAAGTACACAGATCGTGACAAGAACCCTCTGCGCCTGTCCCGAGGCAACGGGGGGGGGGGGGAAGGGGGGGAAAGAGTCAGGAGTGCCAGTCCCCCTCCACAGAGTCACAATGTCCTCCTCCCCCCACATTCAGTCCTCCTCCCCCCATGTTCAGAGGCCTGGTGCCTCTCTGGGCTCCTTCCCGCAACACTGAGCTCCTTACCTTACACAGACAGAAGGCACCAGTCGTCCTCAGTCTACCCTCTGACCCCTGTTAGGGGGTAAAGATGGCCCTCAGACCCCAGCTCTGGGGGACCCAGCCTGCTCACCAACCTCTTCCTCTGACATGCATGATGGAAAACCCCTAGCAACAGGGAGAGACAGAGCTGCCAGGACAGTGGTTCTTAGCCTTCCTAACACCACGGTCCTTTAATATAGCTCCTCCTGTAGTGGTGACCCACATCCATTAAAACTATCTCACTGATACTTCGTAACTATAATTTTGCTCCTGTTATGAATTATAATGTGATCTTAGGTGACCCCTGTGAAAGGGTCATTGGACCTCTAAAGGAGTCACCACCCACAAGTTGAAAAACCCAGCTGTAGATCCTTCTAGACCACACCCTGAATATCAGGAACTTAGAGGAAGTCCCCATGTCTGTGACAGAGCCTGTTCCCTGGCTAGGCTCACCTCCTGCTGAAGGCAGACACTGGCTAATGTGCAGGTTCTTAGCCCAAAGGGTGACTAGAAAGTATCCAGATGTGGAGTCTGAAGGAGCTGGCCGCGTGGGCTGGGACATGCATGGCCAGCTGAGGCCCCTGGCACTGAGAGTTGGAGCCACTCTGAGGACCTGCAAGAGGCCTTTACTCTAGCTCAGTTTTGGTTTTAGTTGTTGTTGTTGTTGTTTTTGTTGTTTGGTTTTTTTGGATTTTGGTTTTTTCGAGACAATGTTTCTCTGTATAGCCCTGGCTGTCCTGGAACTCACTCTGTAGACCAGGCTGGCCTCGAACTCAGAAATCTGCCTGCCTCTGCCTCCCAGAGTGCTGGAGTTACAGGCGTGTGTCACCACTTCCCGGCTCAGTTTTGTTTTTAAGGTAGCACCTCACGCAATCAGGAACAGCCTTAGCGTCCCCCTGTACCCGAGGGTTGCCTTGAGCTTCTGATCCTCCTGTCTCTGCCTCCCAGGTGCTGAGATTTGTACCCTGTTTGCATGGCGCCTTATCGGGTCCAGGCCTTTGTGAATGCTAGGCAATCACGACAACAACTGAGCTCCGTCCCTAACAATTCATCATGGATTTGAAGATGGTGAAGCACTCATCCTGACCTGTGAAGGTCACATCAGTTTTGCCCGGGACGGGGCCCAGAGGCCTCCAAGCCTCACACAGCCTTCTCCTGCCCTCTTTTGCAGATCGGACGTGGGCCTACTCTTTCTCCGGTGCGGTGCTGTTCTCCATGGGTTTCTTTGTTGGCTTGCTCTGTTATCTGGGCTACAAATACATCACCAAGCCACCTGTACCTCCTAACTCCCTGGTGAGTCACCCACCTGGGGCTGGAGAGGGGCCTCTTGGAGAGACCCTCCAAGCCCCAGGAAACAGGGGAGTCCCTGAGCAGCCACAAAGCTGGGCTGGCCAAGGTGGTCTGGCAGGTCCAGGGTGTGTAAGGAAGGCATGTGATCGGGGCAGCGGGCCTGGGCAGGGATGCCCTGAGAGCATCGGAGCCAGGTGGGGAGCGGATCTTCGGGAGCACTGAGGACTGAGCATGGGGCCCCACGGGGCTGCAGAGCACCTCACTGTTTGTCTAGAAAGCCAGCATTCAGTGCGTGGGCGCAGCTGTGTGATCTCAGGACTAGAGAGGCTGATACAGAGGAACCTCAAGGTCCAGGCTAGCCTGAGCTACTTAGGGAGATTTTGTCTTACAACACCCTCAACAACAACAACACAAAAACAAGAAAAAGAAGAGGAAGAGAAAGAGGAAGAGGAGGAGGAGGAGGTGGAAGAGGAGGAGGAGGAAGAGGAGGAAGGGGAGGAGGAGGAAGAAGAAGAAGAAGAAGAAGAAGAAGAAGAAGAAGAAGAAGAAGAAGAAGAAGAAGAAGTAGTAGTAGTAGTAAACCAAAAACACAGACATAGTGGCGGTTATTCCAGGACTCAGTCTCACACACTATAACAAGGGCTGGCAGTGCAGCTCAGTGGGTAGAGTGTTTCCCAAGCATGCACAAAGCCCTGGGTTTGACCCCAGCGCTGTGATGTCAGTACTGTGTGTGATCCCAGTCATAGAGGAAGGTGTAGGTAGGAGGATCAGGAACTCAAGGTCATCCTTGGCTATATATCCAGTCCAAAGCTAGCCTGGACTACACACACACACACACACCTAATCAAACAAACAAAAAATGGCCAGGCATGGTGGCGCACACCTTTTAACTCAAGAGGCAGAGGCAGGAGGATCTCTGTGACTTTAAGACCAGCCAGGTTTATGTAGCAAGTTCCAGGATAACCAGGGCTACATAGTGAGTTCCTGTCTCAAAACAACAACAAAATTTAAAACCAAACAAAATGCCCTTATGTGGGCAGCCCAGGTCTGCCCTGTGTGGTCACCCATGCCAGTTTGTTTGTTTGTTTGTTTGTTTGTTTGTTTGTTTTTCATGAGAATCCAGGCATCAGACGGTAATGTGAAATCTCCAGTGTTCAGTTACTGACACCGAGTTTTAGCACTAAGCCCTTAGGGAATCAACACATCTCATCAGCGGCCCACTTGTCCATGGGTCCCACCTCTGCCTCAGCAGCAAGGTCCCCTTCAGAGCCTCAGGCTGGGCAGCATGGCTCTGGAGACAACTCTCTTTATCTGAAGGGCTCTGAGGACATTTCCCATAGCGCTGCGGCCCTGGCTACCATGGTCTCCCAACCTCTTCTGGCCTTCCCTATATCCCTATCCTTTCTAACAACCTCAGTCTCTCAGAGCAGTACAAGCCACAACCTCGAGACAGCCCAGAATCTGGGCCCTCTATTTCCCCAACTGTCAATCACCTGGAACAAGTGTACCCTAAGTCACTCGGCCAGGTGTAACCTGGGTCTCAGATTCCTCAACGTCCATTACTTGTTTGATGTGTTTTTAAACATCATCTCACTATGTAACCTATGCTGACACTGAACCAAGACCCTTCTGCCATGGGCACCTCAGAGGCTGGGTTCATTTGGAGGGAAGTCTGTGGGCAGGAGTGGGTAGGTTATGTACATCTTCAATGGAGTCCCCAGTGCCTTGACAACCTTCTCAGAAAGTCTTGCCTGTCCATATCAAAAAAACAAAACCAACCAACCAACCAACAAACAAAAAAACAAAAAAACCACCATGGGGCTAGAGAAATGGTTTAGTGGGTAAAGCGCTTGCCAAGCAGGCATGAGGAACAGAGGTCGGAAACTAGGAGGGTGTGGCAGCACCCCCAGAATCCCAGTGCCCTAAAGATGGAGACGGGGATTCTCAGGTCAAGGTGGCTACTTACACCAACCAAACCGGTGAGCTCTGGGCTCATGATCAATAATGCCCTGCCTTGTCATATCAGATGGCCAATGGCCAAAGATGCTGGATCTCTGACTTCTACACACATGTGCTTGCACATACATTCGCGCAGCCATGAGCACACGCATCATGCGCCAGAGCACATTTTAAAAAAGAAAGAAAGAAAGGAGAGCGTGTCCTAAAGGGTGGATTCTTGTCTCCCCACAGAACGTCCAGCGTGTCCTGACCTTTCAGCCTCTGCGCTTCATCCAGGAGCACGTGCTGATCCCCGTCCTGGACCTCAGCGGTCCCAGCGGTCTGTCTCAGCCCATCCAGTACTCCCAAGTGGTGGTGTCTGGGCCCCGGGAGCCACCTGGAGCGGTGCGGCGGCCCAGCCTGTCTCAGCTCACCTATGTTGGGCAGTCAGATGTCTCCATCTTTCAGCCTACCACTGTGCCGGCTCAGCAGACGCTATCTCCACCATCCTACATTCCAAAGGCTATCCCTGAGGTCCAGCCCGCGTCCTACGCACCTCAGGTAGCCTCGGATACCAAAGCTCCGCTCTACTCACCACAGCAGGGGGTGAAGACCAGACCCACCACCTATAACCCGAAAGACATTCTGGACAGCTGGCCTGCTTCCTATGCTGTGTGTGTGGAAGACTCCGGCAAAGACTCCACCGGGGGGATCCTCTCCAGTCCCAAACACCTCAAGCCGAAAGGTCAGCTCCAGGAAGACACACTTGCTAGAAACTGTCTCCCAGGGGACCTTTCTCTGCCGGAAGTCACCTCCTTAGACAAGAAGGAGGAGGCAGAGAGACCAAAATCACTCCCCTCGCCTCTGGGGTTTTGTACAGACAGAGGCCCTGACCTTCACACACTGCACAGTGAGGCACCAGAGACAACACGGTACCTGAAGGGGGCGCTGTCCCTCCTGTCCTCTGTTCAGATCGAGGGCCACCCTGTCTCCCTCCCTTTGCACATTCATTCTGACTCAAGTTCCCCCTCAGACGAGGGACCAAGTCCCTGGGGCCTGCTGGACTCCCTCGTGTGTCCAAAGGATGAGGGTTCAGAGGCAGAGGCTGAGGCCATGCATCCCAGTGCTGCAGCCTCTGAGCTGGAGCAGTCCACAGAACTGGACTCTCTTTTCAAAGGCTTGGCCCTGACTGTGCAATGGGAATCCTGAAGGGAGATGAGAGCAAACAGGCCTAGGTTTCCTCCTGCCCCACCCAGCTAACAACACCACACCCACTGAGCCACAGGTTCTAAGGCCCAGCCCCCAGGGGGTGCCCTCAAGAGAATGAGAGGAAGATTTGGGCCCCACATGGGCATACAAATGTATGGTGAGGGCTCTAGTGGAGATGCTGCAGGCTGGCAGCATGTGCAAATGGCCTGTGCCACAGAGCCCAGCAGGCAGGATAGACAGAGTGGGGTAATGGCAGGGAAATCTGGAGAGCCACCCAGCTCCCTCCATCTTGTTTAACCAAGAGTGAGGCGTCCACCTTCTCTGAAGGATCTTGGACTGGAAGCTGGGGACTGGGCGTAACAGGCGCCTCAGCTGAGGTCAGAGGCCACACAGCAGCAAGACTTGAGGGCAGAGTGCAGTGGAGGCTCGCTCCTGCTCAGAGAACCCTTCTTCGCTCTGCTGTGGGAGGCTTCACCCAGGAGTGACTCCTTAACCCATCAGGGGGAGAGGGATGCTGCATAAAAGTTTACTACAGGCCAGAGTCCAGAGAAAAGCATTTGAAAGGGGCATGGCTCCTTGGAACCCAAAGGCTTCTGAATCTCAGCCTGTCCATGTCATCGGCAGGATATCAAGCAAGTGAATGAGCTCAGACCTCAGTTTCCCCATCAGTGAAATGGGTATCATCACACTCATCCTCTGAGGCAGTGCCGAAGACAACATTAAGGTCTGGGAATTGCTTTGTGGCACCTAGCACATGGACAGAATCTACTACTTGGCCTCTGTCTCCTACTGGGGATTTTTTTTTTTTAATCTAGAAACAGGAGGAGGGCCTCCTTATGTTCCCATGGGCTCACGGGCATTTTCTCATGGGTTAGAGACTCTTGCAGGCCAGAACTGGCCTATCTAGGGCAGACAAGAGGAGTCTCCACAGAGCCTTCTGGAAACAGGCCCAGAGAAGCAACAAATGGCACAGAGCCCTCTCCTTGAGGTTGCAGGTAGAAGCTGTTTGGGCAGAGGCCAT
The DNA here is from genome assembly GCF_947179515.1 of Apodemus sylvaticus. NCBI lineage: Eukaryota > Metazoa > Chordata > Mammalia > Rodentia > Muridae > Apodemus > Apodemus sylvaticus. The sequence goes on from NC_067474.1 coordinate 149,264,748, forward strand.
CTCACAAGGCCTTCTTTGCACGGAGGGAGCCCCAGGCCTCTGTCTGCCCCACCTGGAGACACACCATCAGCTCTGCACCTCCCTGGCCCTCTGGCCCGTGCCTGCACACAGCAAGAAGAATGTGTGCTCTGCTGCTGGAAAGCTCTAGCTGTCAAATCACTCCCAGATGGGCCTCACCACGAGGAAGCCAAGGCCCAGGCCAACGCAAGGCTCTGCTGTGGAGTCTACACGCAAACACAGGGCCCTTCGTGCCAAGGATGGATGCTCTCCACCCTGTTTGAATTCTTGGGGGCTGAGTTTGGCAGAACATAAAGCAGGGGGACCCCTAAAGGGTTCCCGAGAGTTAGGAGCCCTTCCCATCGCCTTCTGGCCCCAGATTTCTGAGACGCAACCCCAGACTCCATTTGCATCACCGCAGCCTTCCAGAGGTACACTGTGTCCTTCCGCCATGCTCACCTGTGTTTCCCCTTCTTTTCCCCACCGGATCCCCTTAATGACACACGGTGACAGGTGGGTCTCTTATCTATATGTCATTAATATTTAACTGCCCTCCAAGGTTCCTGACTCAGTATCTCATGCCAAAGGTTAACCATTTTTACTTTGTTTACAACTGAATGGCTGGCCTGTTCTTGCCTGGTCAGTACAACCAGGGTTACAGAGCGTTTTTATGGAAGGCCATAAACTGTCTGTCAGCTCCCAGGGCTATATATGTATGGCGACCATGACAAATGAGGGAGAAGCTGGAGTGTCTGAGGAGGAGCCCTGCGGCCTCCTTCTGAGAGCCTCTCTCAGATAGATCACCACCCACACTCCTCCCCTGGCATCCCAGGCTCATAGCTGGACTGGATCCTCCCTGCTTTGGCAGGCTGTCAAAGCCCCACCAGGGAGAGATGGTGTGCTTGACTTTTCTGAGAGCCCTACCTTCTGACTCAGTAGCCTGGGCAGTCTCCAGCCCTGCCTGCTGTGCCCTGTCCCACCCAGGAGTCTCCAAGTCACCTGCCTAACAAGGAAAGGCAGAGCCATGGGTCATGTGGAGTGACCTCAGCATCCCCACAACCTTATCCTCCAGGGAACGTTCCAAGACCCTGGACCCCTGTCCGGCCGGAACTCACAAGCCGTGCGCAGACAAGGAGAGCTAAGAACGCAGCCCAACATAAATGGCAGACTCACCTAAAACGTCATGGTTTGGTTTTTTGGTTTGGTTTGTTTTTGGTGACGCAGTTGTCTGGTTTTCCAAGGGTGAAGATGACAGTGTCACATCTAGATGATGTTTGAAGCCACAGACACTACTGATCCTGCAGATAATCTGCTCTGTGATAAAGCTGAAGCTATAAACCAGGCAGGAAGGGACAAACAGGCACACAATAGAACGGCAACTGGAGGAAGTGCAGTAAAAGTTACTTGAACACAAATAGTTAGGTACCAAAAACCAGTCTGATTGAATGGTGTGGTGTAGCATACAGAGTGGAAACACAGGATGAGGTATGTCTGTGGCTGGATGACAAAGGACGGCAGCTGAGACAGGCGTGACCAGAGGGAGGGAGGGAGAGAGAGCGAGCCTGCTTCCTGCTTCCTTTGGATCCTTGCTATGGAGAGTCAGAGCTCTGAGGCCCCCTAACCCACACACACAGCCCCTGCTCCCTCCACCCATTTTTCTTTTGGATATAAGGAGGAAGGAGACCAGGAAGCTTCCCCTGCTGTGCGGAAAGGAGGACAGCACCCAGAATGAACCAGAGCGAGAGCTACAGCGCACAGGAAGAGACTGAGGAAGACCCAGAATCTCAGGGGACCCGCAGGGAGGAGACATCTAGGTAGGCAAGTCTCCATGGCAACCCAAAGTTGCTGCCATCGGCCACAGTTGGGCTGTAGACTGAGCAGTTGGTAGAGGTGGCCCTTGGTTTAGTCATAAGTCCAAGAAAATAAGAGACAAATAAAGGAAGAAGGAAAGAGGAGAGAGATGGATATGGAATTGAGATGCTGTGCCAGCTAAGCATTTCCTGCATTTAGTCTCACAATCATTCAGCAAGACAGGTGGCCATGGTGTGGTGTGTGTGTGTGTGTGTGTGTGTGTGTGTGTGTGTGTGTGTGTGTGTGTTTGTATGTGTGTGTGTATTTGTGTGTATGTGTGTGTTTGTATGTGTGTGTGTTTGTGTGCGTGTGCGTGTGCGTGCATGCGTGTGTGTGTGTGTGTGTGTGTGTGTGTGTGTGTGTGTGTGTGTAATGAGAATTCTGGTTTCTTTTAGAAACCCAGTTATGTTCTGTGAATGTGGTTTTGTTTTAATCCTAGGTGTGGGATAAGAGACTGCTTCACAGCAGGTGACTATGATTTGCCTCGTGCTTTAGCAAGGGTGTGGTTTTGCCAGCTGCAGATAGTGTGTGATGTTTGGAATTCTGGGAACTTTCAAGAGGGTATAAATTCCAGAACCCCAAGAGAGGCTGAACTCAGAGGAGCCTGTTGCTCCCCACTGCTGCTGGGTTCCCGTTGTGGTGATTTGTCAAGTGATTGTGAACAAAGTGAAGAGAAGAAGAAATTGTAGATATCCTTATAATGACAAAGACTGAACTTGGAAAAATGATACCTCTAATCAGCAGGGAGTCATCAAAAGAGATCAACGCCACCTTTCCCCTCTACCCTTCTTTTGCTTCTACCTAGTGTTGGTGGGTTGGAAAGGATTAAGGAGGAATAGGGTGGCAGATATAAGGACCCAATAAAGTAGCCCAAAAAGTACACCAATGTGTGTGTGTGTGAGAGAGAGATGAGAATTCTACCTTACTTTCTGCGAGTCTCTCATTGAACCTGGAGCTCTCTGATTGGCTAAACTGACTGACCACCAAGATCCCAGAATCCTCCTGTGCCTGCCTCCCAGAGCTGGAATCACAGCCACATGCCTGCCCAGGTCCTCAAGATTGCTCTACAAGCAGTTTACCCATGGAACCGTCTCTGGAGTCCTCAGATGCTGAAACTTAACCGTTAACACACCTGGGTCAAGGGATGGTGTCTTTATTGCCTGATTAGATCATGATGAGGGGTTGGTGGCATGTCCTAACCTCTTCAGCTCTTCTGTAACATGAAGATGCAGCAGCAGAACTGTATGAGATATGGTGTGCTGGTTAGTTTTATGTCAACTTGACACAAAGTCATCTGAGAGGAGGGAGCCTCAATTGAGAAAATGTTTCTGTAAGATCAGACTGTAGGCAAACATGTAGGACAATTTCTTCATTAGTGGTTGAGGGAAAACCCAGTCCACTGTGGGTGGGGCCATCCCTGGGCTAGTGGTCCTGAGTTATATAAAAAAGCAGACTGGGCAAACTATGAGGAGCAAGCCAGTAAGCAGCACCCCCCTCTGTGGCCTCTGCATCAGCTCCTGCCTCCAGATTCCTGCCCTGTTTGAGTTCCTGTCCTGGCTTCCTTCAATGAAGTGATGTGAAAATGTAAACTGAATAAGACTTTTCCTCTCCAAGTTGCTTTTGGTCATGGTGTTCCCACTAAGACATGGAAAGTGAGACCTGACCTTGGACTTCTGTGCCTTCAGAATGGTAACAAATGTTATCCTTTATAAATATACCAGGCCAAATAGATTGAAACAGTGTTTATCCACTCATTTTGATTAATTTATTTATTTTAAGACAGAGTCTTACAAAGCACAGACTTGCTACAGAGTCTAGGGTAGACTTGAATTCCTGGTCCTCCTGCCTTGACCTCCCAAGCGGTAGGAATATTGGCATACACTATCATGCCTTGCTTTCCATTCATTTTGAAACTCAGGTTGAGAACAGAGCTGTATTCCAGGAATTGTTTCTCTTAGAGTAGGGACAGAGAGGACAAGACAAGTCAATGTCTCTGCTATCTAAAACATTCTCCAGGCTACAGTTAAATAAACTGAGGCTCAGGAAGGAGGCTGGAGGCTGAGCATGATGTCATACACTTATAATCCCTTCACTCAAGGTCCTGATGATCATGGGTTCGAAGTCAGACTCAGCTATAGAGAGAGACTCATCTCAATCATAATCATAATCAAGATCACAGCCCTCATTCATGAACAGAGCTGCTATGCCCGGCATCTAAGCAAAGAGTTGTGTGACTTGAATCATCTTATGTCTGCTCAGTTTCCTGACTGAGGTTTGACCATACTTACAAAGGATCCGGTGATATGGGGCTGTATCACCATGCATGATCAGCTGAGGGATACAGGGGAGTGGACCCCAGGCCCCGATGGATGGGGTGAAGCAAGCCCTTCAATATCCCCAGGGTTAAGTGACCAGTGGAGCCCTGGTCTATCAATGTCTACAGTATGTCTGATGTTGTTGGGGAGGCTGTGGACCCTACTGGGACCTTTCTTACAGTTGGAGAGAAGATCTCAGTGTATAGCCCAGACTGGGTCTGGATGCCTGGATACCTCTGCCTCAGCCTCCTGGATGCTGGGATTATAGGTCTACAGCACCTGTGAGACGGTCATTACTGTCCCCTGGAGTATAGATAAACCAGAACAAGGTGACTGCTTAAGCTGTAAAGCCAGGGACTGAATGGGGTCCTAAACAGAATCTGAGGTGGACCACAAGTCTGGCATGTGCCTGAGTTTATCCCTTCAGTCTGTCTGAAGGGCAGGGACAACTAGGGCCTATTTAAGGGACCATGTTCTGCTGAACAGGGGCCTACCACACTTAACCATCACACTTAACAGCAGTTGTCTGAGTCCAGAGAAACTCTTTCTAGACAAGGATAATAGGAAATGGGGAGGGCAGGGGTGGGTATATGCTTGAAATCATGGCATTCAAGACTGAGGCAGAAAGACAGCCAGTTGCAAGTTAACCTGGGCTACATAACAAAACCTTGTCTCAAAATAACCCCCAAAATATGATTGAGGGCTGGAGAGATGGTTCTGTGTTAGAACACTGGCTGCTCTTCTGAAGGACCCAGGATCAATGCCTCCAGTCCCTGCCTGCAGGAACTGCCTAGGGCTCCAGTCTGGTTTGAGCAAAGTGGGCACAAGTGTTCCCAGCTATAGAGTTTGTTGGCAACTGTCCTTCCAGTTGCAGGTTACCCTGGGGAAGTTTTCAGTTTCTCTGATCTGAAGTCCTTCCTGAGAGAAACAGCGTGTCAGGGTACCAGGCTCACAACCATTTGTAGCTCCAGCTCCAAGGGATCTGATGCCCTCTTCTGGCCTCTGCAGACACCAGGCATGCATGTGGTGGTGCCCAGATATACATACAAGTAAAATACTCATATACATAAAGTTTCCTTGAAAGAAAGAAAGGGAGGGAGGGAGGAAGAAAGAGAGAGAGAGAAAGCAAGGAAGAAAGAAACAGAAAAAGAAAGGAAGGCAGGAAAAAGAAAGGAAGGAAGGAAGGAAGGAAGGAAGGAAGGAAGGAAGGAAGGAAGGAAGGAAGGAAGGAAGGGAGAGAGGGAGAGAGAGAGAGAGAGAGAGAAGGGTGTGGTGGAGTAGAACACACCAGCATCCTCTCCCAGAGTTGCTCTGACTCTGGCCTGAGGAAGGGGTGAATCAGGGAAGCTTAGAAAGGGCTTTTCAAGTCAGGCAGGAGATTAAGATTAGGACTGAAAGCTCAGTGCCGCTCACTCCCTCTCCCCAGGGAGCAGCCTCTGAAGCTGTGGGAAGAGCAGCTGGCAGCGCTGACCTTGGGGCCTGTGGTTTGAGGAAGAGGCTGGGAGTGAAGCCATGTTCTCTGACCTGGAGCTGGCACAGCCTTCCTAGACCTGCACATGCTCTAGAGGGCAGTGTCCCTTCCTCCGGGCTCCCTAGATCCTGTCCTGGCCCTGCCTCACCGTAACACATAACCACGGGCAGACCCAGAGCAGCGCCTGTAACTGCTGGGTGATAGACAGGAAGAAGCCACACATCTCAACCTTAGCCAAGAGAACCAACATCGTCACCTTTAGGTCACCCTCTCTGCACTCTCTGCACAAAGCCGGCTACCCTGACATGTTCTCTGTCCCTCAGGAGGGAATTCAGATCGGAGAAGCTGAGAACCTTCCCCAGGGTGCCCTGCGACTGGAAGAACAGTTGCGATCCGACTTCTGAAGCTGAGAACATGTGTGTCCACTTTCCCCAAGCCAGGCTGGAGCCCTAGGCAAGGCTCTCAGTCCAGGCAGGCTGCGGTGGAAAAGCTGGATGGGGGAGGAGCAGCAGAAGGGGGTGGGGGCCACCCCACCTGTTGCTGCTGCCCAGCAGCGCTGGCAGGAAGAGACAGCCCTCCCCTCTGCCTCCACCCTCATCACAGCTCCCATCCATTGTCACCACACTGTCTCAGCGCTGCTATATTTAAGACGGTTACAAGGCTCCCAGATCACATTCTTCCCCCGTCCTCACTGAGCCGAGCGCAGGAAGAGACCAGGGGGCTTCTTACTGTCCTGGACATACCCGAGTGGACACCGCTGTCTCTGTGAGTCACATGTAGGGAGCAGGGGCTGAGGGAGCCCCTGCTGAGGGACACCCCAACTTTCCATAGCAAATGACCTATGGGGAGTGGTATATATGGTGCATGTGTAGTGTACATAACTCTAGTGTATGTGTGCCTGTGGTGTATGGGTTTGTGTATGTAGATATGATGAGGGGGTGGTCTGTGCATAGGTTTACATATAAAGTCTATGATGTTGTGTATCTATTGTGTGATGGGATAGTATTTGTGTGACTATGGTGTGTGTGTGTCTATAGTATAGTATGTGTGGCATGTGTATTTGTGTGTGTGATGTGTGCATCTATAGTGTTTATGTGTGTGTTGCAGGCTGTGTGTTTTGTAATGTATGTGTCTGTGTGTGTTATATAGGGTATGTGTCTGTGTTGTGCTATAGGGTATGTGTGTCTGTGTGTGTTGTACGGTATGTGTCTGTGGGTGTGTGTTGTGGGATATGCATGTGTGTGAGTCTGTGTGTGTGTTGCATGGTGTGTGTGTGTGTGTGTGTGTGTGTGTGTTTTGTAGGGTAGGTGTCTATGTGTGTGTTGTAGGATATTCATGTGTTTCTGCTATAGGGTATGTGTGTTCATGTCCTGTAGGGTATGTGTGTATCTGTGTGTGTGTGTGTGTGTGTTTGTAGTGTATATATGTAAGTATGTTGGGAAAGGGGTTTGTTTGGGAGATTTGAGCTTGGTGGCACCCCAGAACTCCATGCCTCATTTCACTGCTCTGTGTAGCCCTGGGTCTTCTCAGGTGAGTCCTCCTTGATTTTAAAGCTAAATATAAAGAAAAGGCCCCTGAGGATAGACTTGGATAGTCTATGCTGTGTGAAGTAGCAGCCGGAGCCCGAGTTGGCGGGTCCAGCAGGTCCAGCAGGTCCAGCAGGACGGAGCGTGCAGGCTGATGGCTGGTCATTCAACCCCACAGGCAGAGAAAAAGTGTAGATCCTGCGGTCCCAGACCTTGGGGCTGCTGGGGTCACCCCACACAGGGCATGAGGACACAGGGCTCTGCTGGGGAAGGAACAGCCTCCACTCAGCAGGGCCAGATCATCACAGCCGCAGCGGAGCTGCCGGAGCCTGTCCCAGCCCGTGCCGACCCACTGGGCAGGGTGCATCCACTCCCGCCCAGCCAGCGCTGCTTCTCGTCCTGTGGGAAAGGGCAATGGAGGCCACAAACCTGTCCTGCTTAATCCCACACTTTAGTCAGTGCTTTAAAAAGCATCCATGGCTCACCGCAGAGGAGGGGGTCTGGAGGCCGAATGCCAGCGGGTCACTGTGCTCGTTAGGGCAGAGTATCAGCGAGAGAGCCAGTGCTGACGTCAGAGCCCAGGAACCTCTTGGTTGGCTGGAGCCTTGCTCCCCGGGTCAACCCTGTGGGCTGAGGAAGAAGGGTAGCATGAGCAGGCTTGGCTATTTCTCCGCGTGCAGAGATGCTGTCTAGCCAGGAGGAGTGGGAGCCAGGCCTAAGTGGGCAACTGTCCTTTGGCTCCGCTGAGATGCTTGTCAGGAGCCCAGGGACCTTCGGAAGCAGCCCCCGTGGCCTCTGACTACTGCAAGCCACTGACCTCCTGATGGTCACGACTGGGGGCAGGACAGAAAACCAAACCTTAGGGAAGTAGAATAAATATGTGCCCATGGCTGGCGCTCAGAGCTGAGCCCTGCCACCAGCGAGTCACACACAGCCTCCACACAGGAAGAAACTAAGGAGGAAGAGGAGGCACTTTCTAAATGAGAAGCAAATTATAGGGCACAGATTAAAAAATACCAAAAAGATTGAAGAAGAGAAAGTTCTAGGCCTCTTGCATTTTGTTTGTCTGTTTGTTTGTTTCTTACAAGGCTTCAGAGGAAGTCAGTGGGACTATCTGACCCTTGGGTGGGACTTGCTTCTCCAGTTAACCTTATGGTTGCCCATCCCAGGAGTGTGCTAGACACATTTTACACATGGGGAGGCCAAGTCAGAAGGGCCACGGGCACACATTTAGAACCAGGAATGAAAACCTAGGGTCACAGGATTGCATCGGGTCACAGAGTCACAGTCCCCATATCGTGTATTAACATGGTGCTCAGGTTTGGCTTGAAGGAAAGGCTGGGGTGAGGAAACCAGCAAAGGCTCATGGGAAGGACTAGATAGAGAGACAGAGGACATCTGCCCATTCTAAGACTAGACCAAGCCCAGAACAGCAGTGTGAGGTCTGTCACCTTCTGGAAAGTCAAGCCCTGCAGAAGGGGATGAACAGAACACGGCCAGCAGCCAGGTCTCTGCTCACCCACTGCCAAGGCTCGAGGGACAGCAAAGAAGCCAGGCTCTGCCTTGGTCACCGTGGTCCCTTACCTTCTCAGGCCTCAGTCCCTATGCTCCTATAGAACAGTGGTTCTCAGCCCTTTGGGGGTCACATATCAGATATCCTGCATCTCAGATATTTACATTATAATTCATAACAGCAAAATTACAATTATTGTGAAATAATTTTAAGTCACCACAACATGAGGAACTGTATTAGAGGGCCTCAGCATGAAGAAGGTTGGAACCAGTGGGGCAGTGGCAGCGCACGCCTTTAATCCCAGCACTTGGGAGGCAGAGGCAGGCAGATTTCTGAGTTAGAGGCCAGCCTGGTCTACAGAGTGAGTTCCAGGACAGAGAAACCCTGTCTTGAACCCCCCACCCCACTTCCCCCCAAAAAAGAAAAGAAAAACGAATGTTGGGACCACTGCTCTAGAGAAAAGACTGCTCCTGCCCACGCCCAGAGCCCTTGGGAAGGGAGGTTGCAGATGCTTGGTAGGAGAACTGACCACCGTACACCTTGGCTTTGACAGGTTATTGCGCTCGCAGCCATGACTCTGCCCCACAGTCCTGGAGGCGCCGGGGAGCCCCAAGCCTCCCAAGCCGTGCAGGTCCACAGGCTGGAACACAAGCAGGAGGAGGAGCAGAAAGAGGAGCGGCAGCACAGCCTGCACATGGGTTCTTCAGTGCAGAGACGGACCTACCGCAGCAGGTGGGCGTGCCCTGGCCCTGTGGCCCCTCCCCCGACGTGGCTCCGCCCCAGGACCCCAGTTTGAAGGGGTTGCATAGCCTAGCTGTCCAGAGACTCCCTGGGTAGCACAGGTTCACCTTCTGAGATACCCCAGATCCCCATCTGAATAAAAGTGACAAGGGGCAGTCCTCTACAGACCCTGTCTGAGAACAGACACAGTCAGTACCTCGGGGAGTGTGCTGGGGACTTTTCGTCCCCATGACAAAGCACCTGAGAAAAACACGTTAGGAGAAGAAGAGTGGAGTTTTTGTTTTTGTTTCGTTTTGTTGGGTTTGTTGTTGTTGTTGTTGTTGTTAGTGTTTGGTTTTGTTTGTTTGCCCAGCCCTTTATGGGGTCTATTCCAGTCTTGGCTCCGTTGCTTTGAGGCTGAGGTGAGGCAGGACAAACATTATGCTAGCAGGATAGCCAGGAACAGAGAGGTGGGGGAGAGGGAGGGAGGAAGGGAGGAAGGGAGGGAAGGAGGGAGGGAGGGAGGAACGAAGGAAAGAAGGAAAGAAGGAAAGAAAGAAGGAAGGGAAAGGCAGGAAGGAAGGACAGAAGAAGGAAGGAAGGAAGGCAGGAAGGAAGGGAGTCTGGAACAAGGCAAAGGCCCTATAATCTACTTCCTACATGTCTAGATATTTCTTCTGCTCCCAATAAAACCACCAAACTGAACCCATTAGGGGCTGGAGTGACTGGTGATGATGAGCACACAGCCCTGTGGTCCTTGTGGTTCCTCTGGCCTGTGTAGCCCCTGTGGCCTGTGTAGCCCCTGTGGTCCCCGTGGCCCCCGGGGCCCATGTGGCCTGTGTGGCCCAGCCCCTTCTCAGTGAATAGATCAGAAGCTGAGGACTGAGTTTTTCAACACAGGTCCGTTAGGGGATGCCTCACATCCAGACCTTAACAGGAGACAGAGCCAGTCCAGAGTCAGGAGATGTCCTTGCTCTCTGAGACCCCTGCATTGAGAGGGAGGTTCAGTATGAGAAGGGAGCTCGGGGGTTGCCTTCTGGTACCCTATGGGTCTCAGGGACCCCAGGAAATCCCCCCCCCCAGATCCGTGACCTCCCTCTCTCCTGGCAGTGAGGAGGAACAGCAATTCAGCTCTGAGGACTACGCCCTGGCTGCTGCCCTGGCCCTGACAGCCTCCTCAGAGTTGTCCTGGTAAGTCACATGACTGTCACTGGATGCGGAAGGACTGTTTTATCTTGACCCTGGTCTCCTGTCCCCCACCTCTCCGTGGGCTCCCACTGACACACAATGGGTATGCCCAAAGTTCCTTTTGCAGACGAGTTGGACAGAGTGCAAACCAGACACTGTGAGGCCAAGCCTCACACTAGCCCCTGGATGAGTCCTCACAGCAAGACAGGACTGTCCCCAGGCAGCTATCCTCATTACCACAAAAGTTTCACAAGTAAGAGAGGAACTGGCCATGGGGTACAGACTGGTAACAAGGCAAGGCTCACACAAGGAAGGGAAGGTCTCTGCATGCCTGAGTGTGGCCAGAGGACCACAGCTTTAGGAAAGAACCCTGGGCTTGACATCTGGGACAGTCCTGCTGTCCTTAAGCAAGTCACTGGACCTCAGTTTCCTGTCCTGTGAGACACATCCAGACACATCGGAAATCAGCCAACTGTTTGTTAAGGAGCTTCACACAGGCCATTCCTAACTACACACTTACTATACATGTGAACCTTTTTGAGACAGAATTTCACGTGGACTAGGCTAGCCTCAAGCTTGCTATGTAGCCAAAGGTGGCCTTGAACTTTTGACCCTCCTGCCTCCTGAGTGCTGGGGATGAAAGCACGTGTTGTATACGGTGCTGTGGATCAAACCCCAGGGCTCTGCGCCTTTGAGACAAGCACTCCACGAACTGAGCTACATCTCCCAGTCTCCTTTCAACGTGTCTGCCAGATACAAGGATACGAGGCCGTGCTTGTCCCTAAGGCACATTCCCAAGTACCCCGAGTATGTGGGGTGCGGGGTAGGACCGCTCCGGCCTCTGTGGGTGTGTCTGAGTCCTGTCCTACAGGGAAGCTAAGCTGAGACGACAGACCACCACCGTGGAGCTGGAGGAGCGTGGGCAGAGGCGCGTGGGCTTTGGCAATGACCTGGAGCGGATGGAGGTGGCCTTCCTACGGACTCAGAGGCTGCTTCGTCAGAAACGAGACTGGAAGGCGCTACGGCAACGGGTGAGGCGGGCGCTGGGGAGACCCCAGCCTTGAATCTGACACACACACACACACACACACACACACACACACACCCCGCCAAAGCTCCATCCTTACTCCTCCCCTTCTCCAAGCATATCCAGGAAAAGGCCCTAGGTCCCAATTCTGAGGCCCCTACCCTCAGCTGGGTAACCTGAGAAAAGGCTGTGTTTGAGCCTCAGTTTCCCGTCTGTGACTCGGGTGTGGTTATAACAGCTCTGTGCTGAGGTAGAAATTAAATGAACTTAGACTTGTGGTATGACTTCCCAGTGTCTAGAAGACCTTCACAATTGTGCAGGGTCTGAGGTCCCTTCCCTGCCCCACCCCACCCAGGTCACACTTCACAGGGCTTCTTTACATAACCCGTGTGTTCTTCACGGAGTGACTCACTCGCTGCCATAACTCCTACAGGAGTGAGCAAATAGATATCTTCATTGTCCTCATTTTACAGGCGAGGAGAATAAGGCCCTGCCTGCCTGTATTCCCATAGCTGATCCTAGAACACATTCCCTGACCACTGAGCAACACTGCCTCAAGATGGTGTAGATGTGGGCTCAGCCAGAGATTGAATGTCAGGGGGCAACGTGATAGGGAAGCCATCCCTGGCCCCTTGAAATCACACACCCCTTCACCTCCAGACAGAGGAGAAGGTTCGGGAGGCCAAGGAACTGATTGAGCTGTGCTCCGGTCGGGGCCCCTGGTTCTGGATCCCACTTCGATCGCATGCCGTCTGGGAGTATACCACAGTACTGCTGACCTGCACCGTCCAGGGGTCACCTCCATTCCAGGTCACCTGGTAAGCCCTTAGGGCTGGAGACGGAGTCTTCGCACTCCCTCTGTCTCTCTTGGAATTCTTCAGGGGCCCCCATCTTCACCCAAGGTTCCTCTGTCTCAGCAAGGCCATACCCCACAGACTCTGAGTTCCACCCACCCTACACACAGAGTGATGCCAACTGCCTGGGAGCCTCGGGCCCGCTTGGGACTTAGTTATTCTTAGCCTGGGTGGGGAAGACTGGAGCCCCCTGGAGAGCCAGCCCTTGTAAAAATATGACTCCGTGACCCGAGAAGACAGCTGCTCTCAGCTGGACGTCTTCAGTACTAGAGACTGTTCTAGGAGTCAGAACAGAAAGCCTGCCGCTAGGGAGGGGTGGGGAGGGCAGGATCCCGCTGAGAGGATGGGCTCAGGTCTCGAGGCCTAGCTTCTCTCCACCCGCCTCTGAGTCAGGGTGTGGCCACAGGTAGATGACTTAACCAGATGCTTCTGGTTTTGCTTCTGTTCCCAGTTCAGGTAATAGGCTGAAGACCCTTCTCAGGCTGATTCATGCTAAGGGTTTAATGCCCCACAGAGAAAGTCCTCAGAACTGACAGGAACTGGGAAACACACATGCGTGTGATGCCAGCGCTTAAGAGGCTGAGGCAGGAGAGTCACGACTAGAAAGACTAGAAAAGAGAAAGAAAAGAAAGAGAAAGTTGAGGAGACAGGCGACATTTCTAGAAGCATGCCAGCACCCCAGCAGCCTGATAGCTGGGGAACCCTCTGAGCAAAGTGCTGGAGATGGGGTACCTGTGGCCGCTTCCTAAGGAGGCATTGCTGTCTACGGAATGGAGACGCCGATTACCGCATCTTAGAACCATTGCCAGGCAGGTACAGGGTAAGAAAGGAGTTTTGCCTGGCAGTGCTGGCACACACCTGTAATCCCAGCACTCTGGGAGGCAGAGGCAGGCAGGTTTCCGAGTTCAAGGCCAGCCTGATCTACAGAGTGAGTTCCAGGACAGCCAGGGCTACACAGAGAAACCCTGTCTCGAAAAAAAACAAATCCAAAAAAAAAAAAAAAAAAAAAACTGGCCACAGAGAAGTGTTCTCCCAGTCCTGCTCAGATCAATGGGGAGAGGGAAAGAAAGGAAATAGTTATTCCGGTCTAAAATGTCCAGGAAGGCTTCTCAGAAGAGGTGGCACGGGAGTTGAAGGGTGAATATCACATGATCCAAAAACAAGCCAAATAAAGGAATGGCCTTTACAGAGACCGGCACTCTTGTCCCACTGAAGCCAAAGTGGCTCAGGATTCAGATTTGGGACTTCTCCTAGTAGTCGCCAAGCAAGAGAGCAACAGGCTAGGGTTTTGTTCTTGTTGTGTTTGTTTTTTGTTTGTTTTGCTTTGGGGTTTGTGTTTGTTACTGTTATTGTTTTTAACTTAAAGCACACAGGTGCTAAGTAGCTGGAGATGGGAAACATGTAGGCGGGTCACAACCAAGAGTGACATCTGAAGGGAGCTGGCCTCCAGGCCGGACAGTTCCAGCTGGCACACTTTCAAAGTTATACAGTGAACAGTGAGATGGGCAGTGGGGTGCCTGGGAGACCCGAGCCAGTGCCACTGGTGTGGGGGCGGGGATGCGTGGGGGCGGGGCTGTGTGTGGGCGGGGCTGTGTGGGGCGGGGCTGTGTGGGGCGGGGCTGTGTGGGGCGGGGCTGGTTTCTGCTCAAGCAAGCAAGGCCAGCAGCACAAAGCCAAGTATTCCTGAAAGGTTAGAAGCCAAGGCCAGACCCATTGACTGGTGACCCCTGGCTTGGTGATCCTGGAGCAGAACCATAAGACTGGTCTCTAAGCGTGTGTTCCTGCTCAGGAGAGTCTCGTTCATTCAGCCACCGCTGAGCGTTTCCTAGATGCGGAAGCATTGAGAGGACTCAAACATGCAGCGTTCCTCTAGCGAGGCAAGGTCGCTGAGCGCTCGGTTACAGTCGCTGAGGACAGGAGACTTGCTATGTAGGGCAGGCAAGGGAGGAATCTGGATGGGACTTGGGACTGCGTTTGAACAAGAAGAAACCCCAGAATACCCCAGAGTATTTGGGGGAGCTCACTGCTCAGAGTGTGCCAGGGAGAGGCAAAGGGAGGGGACAGCAACTGCTGGAAGTACCCTTAAAAATGGAATCTAGGGCTAGAGGATGGCTTAATGGCTAAGAATGTATACGGCTCTTCCAAGGGACCAGAGGTCAATCCCCAGCACCCGTGTTGGTAGCTTACAACTGTCTGTAACTCCAGCTCACTGGAAGCCAAAGTCTCTGGCTCCTTTGGGTTCTGCATTAACATACACAATTCCCCACACACCTCCTGCACATAAGATTTTTTGGTTTTTTTGTTTTGTTTTTTGTTTTTGTTTTTGTTTTTGTTTTTGTTTGGTTGGTTTGGTTTGGTTTGGTTTGGTTTGGTTTGGTTTGGTTTGGTTTGGTTTGGTTTGGTTTGGTTTTTCAAGACAGGGTTTCTCTGTGTAGCTCTGACTGTCCTGGAACTCTCTCAGTAGATCAGGCTGGCCAGGAACTCAGAAATCCACCTGCCTCTGCCTCCCAGGTGCTGGGATTAAAGGCGTGTGCCACCACTGCCCAGCTAAGTTTTTTGTTTTGTTTTTAAATTTAAAAAAAAAAAAAAAGGAAAGCTAGTAGTTCTAGGACAAGACTTCATAGTAAGACCCTGTCTCAAAAAACAAAAATAGGTAGGTAGGTAGATAGATAGATAGATAGATAGATAGATAGATAGATAGATAGCATATCTAACTATCCCAGGAGTGTAAGCATAAAGGCACAGGCCTATGATCCCTGGCTTCAGGAGGCTGAGGCAGGAAGGTCACAAGTCTGAGACTGGCCTGGGCTGCCCAGTGAGACACTAACTCAGAGAACAAAGGAAAATGTAGGCAAATAGTAAGTCCCTTTCTTGATGTCCCTCTGGCTGCAGGGGCAGGCAGGATGAGGCTTAGGGCCTGGCAGCTGCTGCGCCTTGAGAGGAAGGCAGGGCCTGGACAGCCTGAGGTGTCTGGAATGTTTCTGACAGGTGTGGGCTAGGGGCCTGGCCCTCAGAGCCTGGAGAGATGTGTGCCCAGATTAGACACTGCCCTCCCTGCAGGAGACTTAGCTGGGCCCCTTCCTAAATGGGTACAGCCTGGGGACAGAGTGGATGTGTCTGTTCTGTGGCCATGGAGATAAAGAGGACACACAGAGAGACAGGCCAGGTCCAAAAAGAGGCTGGTCCTGAGGCTGGGGTGCCCTCTGTCTGCAAGAAGGACACCCTCCTCTTCAACCTCAACTGCCTATGCTTGAGCACAAAGAGGCATTTCTGCATTCACCCCTGAGACACACACACACACACACACACACACATACACACCTGCCTACCCCACCCCCAACACTAGTGTCCAGGTCCCATACCCAGAAGTCCTAAGTTTACTGGGGCACAGGGCAAGTCTGAACACAGCTCTGGCCACTGGAGGCTCCGCTCACAGCATCCCAGCCTCCTTCCAGTCACAGGGCACAGAGGAGGTCAAACTGATGCTAAGTGGGTCAGCAGCGGCCACGTGGCACCTGTCCCCACTTGCTGTTGACCATTGTCATATGACCACGCCTCCCAGAGAGAAGACAAGGAGACAGGCAGTGTGTTGGGAGGCTCCAGGGTAAATCCTGTTTCTTTAGACTTAGCACAGTGGTTCCTGACCTCCCTAATGCTGCGACCCTTTAATACAGCTCCTCACATCGTAGTGGGGACCCCAACCAGAAAACCATTTTCATTGTTACTTCATACATGTAACTTTGCTACTGTTATGAATTGTAATGTAGTATCTGTATTTTCTGATGGTCTTAGGCGATAGCTGTGAAAGGGTCATTTGATTCTCAAAGGAGTCTCGACCCACAGGCTGAGAGCCACCGGGTTAGGGGACCTGATGTGCCAGAGCTGTGTGTGCTCTCTGATGCAGGCCCCAGAAGGCTTGTGTTCCAACTCTGCACATAACTAAGAGCCTTCAGGGATGTGGAGACAACCCCAGGTCCCGTGTGTGCTAGAGAAATGTCCCACGCCCCGCCTGCACCCCAGCTCCGGGCAAAGACCTTTAAGTTTCCTTGGATGATCTTACTGAGAGCTAAAATTACAGACAGAAATTATGGAGGCGCATGCCTGTAACCCCAGCATTCAAAAGACTGAGCCCTGAGGATCTCATGTGAGCTACATAGTGACACCCTGTCTCCAAAGATGGAGGAAAAGCAGGGGAAGAGGAGGGGGGATGGAGAAGGACAGGGAAATGGGGGAGGGGAGAGGAGAGAGAGGAAGCAGCAGCAACTAGGTTTGGTAGCTGCACACTTGAGAGACAGAGGCAGGAGTATTAGCAATTTGTGGTCATCCTTGGCTACGTTTCTAAATCAGGGCTAGCCTGGGCTACCTGAGACCCAATCTCAAAACTTCAAAAAATAAATAGTAATTATAAGCATCTGCCCTGGGGAGTTATAAAGAGAGATTTGGAGCTTCTTTTGGTACAGGCCCCTCAAAGAGGAGTACAGGGCCAAGGCCTTGTCCCTGGTGTCCCCTGGGAGTACCTCTGTCAGCTGCCTCAGACTGGAATGGACCTTTGAGCATCTATAGTGAGCAGGACTATGGAAGTGTTACCCCACCTTAGGGGCACGGGAGCCCTGCAGAGGCAACTCTGTGTAGAAGGCCAGCCTTGTGTGCTCCCATTTTCCAGGTGAGGACAACTGAGGCTGGCAGTGAAAGTTCCAGCAGGGGTATAGCCAGATGGAGAGAGCAGCACATGGCTGAGGCTGGCATCGTGGTCTGAAAGCTCTGAGTCACCCCAGCTCACCCCAGCTACTGCGTCTCCACAGGTACAAGAACGACATCCGGATCGATCCCCGTCTCTTTCCACCCGGCAAATACCGAATCACCAACAACTACGGGCTGCTGACCCTGGAGATCAGGAGGTAAAAGCACAGACAGAGTGTGACCCATGTCCCCATGACTCGGGTCCCAACACCACTGAGGCTAAACCTGGGCTCTGGGACCCTGGTTTAGCCTTGCTCAGAAGGCCTGAGGGACTGGGGAGGCTTGAGGACCCAGCAAGAGAGATCTTGCCTGAGGCGCCAGGGAACTCAGGGCGCCAAGGGGCTCTTGGCACTGACGGGGCCAGAGAGGCACATCCTCCCGCCTGCTCCGTCAGGGTACCTTGGATGCGAACCAAGTCAAGCTTCTTTGGGGCACACACAGGGCTACTCTGGCTGGTGAGGAGACCCAGGCCTGAAACAGAGGATCTGGGCATTATGCCTGGCTCTGGCGTGGGCTGGCACTAGGCTCAGCAAGTCTGCTGCCTGGTGTGAAACCCTGATCGTGATTTTTGACGTGGAGATGCCAATAGGACAGGAGGCAGTGCCCGAAAGAGGTGCAGACAGCTGCATTGAATTTCAGTCACTATGTGACTGTGGGAGAACCGCTCCACCTCTCTGATTGTCTCCGGTCGGTAACAACAAGGCCATACGGTACATGATGTTTTCAAAGCCCTTTTCCTTGAGCTGATTAGGCTGATCTTACATCTCTAGTGTTTCACAGAGACCAGCCCAAAGACATGCAGCCCTGGATCTTTAACCCAGGCTCTTTTCCCACCCAGAGGGTGGGGAGAGGGTTCCTCGTGGAGCCTAGCACCCTGTGGGATTCTCCCCTCCCTCCTTTTCAGGTGCACAGTTGAGGACTCAGCCACCTACACTGTGCTGGTGAAGAATGCCTACGGCCAGGCCTCTTCCTTTGCCAAAGTCCTCATCCGCAGTAAGTCCATCCTTCCCCAACAGGCCAGGCCCTACAAGCCCATGGCCAACAGATAGTCATGAACCTAAGATGGCCCAGGAGCTGAGAACTGGGGACCTGGAGGCCTTTGGATTGAGAGAGCCTCCTCTCTCAGACTAGCAAGGCCAACTGGGTGAGTCGATGGCATACACACACATACACACACTCACACACTCACACACATACACACACTCACACACACACTCACACACACACTCACACTCACACACATACACATACTCACACACACATATACACACTCACACACACTCACACTCACACACACTCACACTCACACACACACACACACACACACACACACACACACACACGAAGCTCAGTCCCTGAAGAGTGTGTGAAGAGCCACGAGGAGGAGAAGTAAGGATCATCCCACACACACACACAGCACTCATTGTGCATCCAGTATCTACAGTCTGTCTCTGCCCTACGCAGGCCTTGAACTCAGCTCTGTCTACAGAGTCAGCAGGCATGGGTCAGTCACTAAACTTTGTATGAACTAGGTAAAAGGATCAGGAAGGGGGACTGTCCTACAAGTGGAATGCAGAACAGACTGGGCTTCAGGCCTCACTGCCCCTGACAGACCTCCATGAAGAACCTAGACAACTGCTCCAGGTGACCTTGACAGCCTGTCTCCGTAGCTTGTTGGAGCCGGCCCAGACAAGGGCCTCCCTCCGAGAGGGCGACCCAGGAGCAAAAGCAAAAGCTGCCCCTTCCTGACTCCCTGCCCACTGCCCTTCCCTGCTTTCTCCTGTGTGTTTTCCTACTGGGCTCAGCCCTCCTAGAGGTTGCTCAGTGAACATTTAAACGCCACAGCTCACAGCAGGTCAGACACCCGGGCTTCAGCCAGACCTGGGTTCCCATCCTGGCTCTGCCTTAGCTACCGTGGGGGGCCTGGAAAAGCCCCCTAACCTCTTGAAGGTGAGGACGATGGGGTCCTGCTCCCTCCTCAGATGCTCGTGGCTGGTCAGTGAGATGGTACAGAAAAGCCTGACATGCCGCTCTTGGGGGAGGGTGTTGTCTTTTGTCCCTCTGTGAATGCTATACCTGGACTTCAGGGCTTGGGAGTAAGAGGTTCTACGTGGTATATTCTTGGGGTCTCTCTCTGCCTCTCTGTGTCTGTCTCTTTGTCTATGACTCTCTATTTCTGTCTGTCTCTGTCTCTATCTCTCTGTCTCTATCTCTCTGTCTGTTTCTATCTTACTGTCTCTGTCTCTCTGTCTCTCTCTGTCTCTTTGTCTCTGTCTCTCTATCTCTCTGTCTGTCTCTGTCTCTCTCTCTCTGTCTCCCTTGCCTAACCAGGGCAGCTGTCCAGCCTGCCCCCCTTGCCTGTCACAATCTTGTTAGACTGTCCTTTGCAGTCCTCTATGGTCTGTGCATTCCTGAGATAGCTCCCGGGAGACAGCTGTCCCCATCACCCAGCCAGGTTCTCCGTGTAGACATTTGAGCCGCGCCATAGGCTGTGCCCAGAGTGAAACCCAAGGTCACACTCTGTGTCTCCCTAACCAGCCTCCTCCCTCCTTCCATACCTCTGCTCTTCCCTCCCTCCATCAAGGCCAGCAATTCAAAGATCCCTGCTGGAGGCAGGAGCTCACAGACACCGCCTCTGCCCCTGACTGTCTCCATGATGGCATGGGGGTCTCTATGCATGTTCCCGTACTGGGAGACAGGACCCCAGGTTCGAATACCAGCTCTGTGTATCACCTGGAACCTACCTGTGCCCCTTCCAGACCTCACTCTGGTGGTCAGGAGCACATCATGGCTCAGGCTACTGGGGTTAGTTGGGTAACTCGGCCTCAGTTTCTCCATCTGTGAGAGTTGGCAGAGTTAAGCTAAGGGCAACAGCTCCTCCACTTCACTATGAGCCTACAGCCGACCCTGTCAGTGATGATGCCTCCGGGGTCTCTGGCCAGGATTGTCCCCTTTGAGGACAGTGTAAGATCCCATCAGCAAGTTCAGACAGAGGAGGAAAACCAGCATTTATGAAGCCCCTACTGTGTGCTGGGCACTGACTAGGGGCTTTATGCATGAAACCCGATGTGTTCATATCCCACACTATTGAGGAGAAATCACGGCTCCCGTTTTGCTGAGGAAGAAACTGAGGAACGGGAACATGAAAGGGTTTCCCCAGAGCTGCTGCAGGGGCCACTGACAAATCAGAACTCAAGGCCACACCCATGACCATGGCCCCAAATGTAGGAGGACTGTGGGGTCTGAGATGTCTACAGCCGCATTTGTCTTGTTTTGGCAGCTTACGTGGGGAAAGACGCTGGCTTTGACTCAGAGATCTTTAAACGTAAGTGGGCTGGGGAGGGAGCAGGGCCTGCGGGATCCCACGGTCCTTCTCAGAAGAGCCACCTTGGCCCTCAAAGCCTATCCTTTGATGGAAGGCTGTCGCAGGGGCTGACCCCTAACTGGCTGACTTCCTGGCTTCCCCTGTCCCACCCCAGGACATTTTCCCCTACTGATGTGCCTTTAAGAACTATAAATCACCAGCCGTGGTGGTTCACACCTTTAATCCCAGCACTCAGGAGGCAGAGGTAGCTAGAACTCTGTGAGTTCGAGGCCAGCCTGGTCTATAAAGAGAGTTCCAGGATAGCCAGGGCTACACAGAGAAACCCTGTCTCGAAAGAAAGAAAACAACACACTGAATCCTTGCTCCCATGTAGACCCGGGACAGGCCGGTGTCTCCAAAGACCTTGGTTCCATGTTTCTGTCCTCACCCAGGATCTATGCTGGGCCCCAGCGTGGAGTTTACATCGGTGTTGAAGCCAATCTTTGCCCGAGAGAAAGAGCCCTTCTCCCTGACGTGTTTGTTCTCAGACGATGTGTTAGAAGCTGAACAGAGAATCCAGTGGTTCAGAGATGGTGAGCCATGGCCTGCTGAGGCAGAGCCCTGCCCCTTCCCAATCAGGGGACAACAGGCATCCCCACCCCAGGGGTCAGCCACGCCCTTCCTCCCCTCCCCCAACACATGTTCAGAATAAAGAGCTCCTGGGTGGCCCGGGCAGAAAGTGTGTGAGAGCAGAGGGCAGCTGGCCCTCTGAGGCTAACTGTGACCAGGCCTGCGGGCTAAGGACAAGGAGCACAGCCCTTCTCCTGAGCCCAGGAAGGGGGCACCTGCTGAGCAGGGTAGAGTCAGGAAGCCTGAGGAACAGCTGCACTAACAAGACATGTTTTCCCAAACCTGTCTATCATTCAGAACAGAGTGCTGACAGGGAGGCGGAGCGAGGTCTCTTCTCCAAGGCAGCTCAGGGCAAGGCCGCTCCCAGAGCGTCCTCAGAGGGCCAATCAAGGTCCTGCTCAGGGGCCCGAGTCTCTCCTCTCTCCGCTGACCTCTGTCCCCTCTGCCCTCCTCACCGTGTGAGACCCTGGCCCTTTACTAAACTCTCATCTCTCAGGAAGGCCCACTTCCTACATGGACAGAGTGCTTGCCTATCTAGCATACATGAAACCGGGTTCTATCCCCAGGACCACATAAATGGGGCATGAAAGCGTATGTCTCTCATCCCAGCACTCAGGAGTCAGAGGCTAGAGGAGCGGAAGTCAGAGGGACACATAGGCTACTTGAGACTTTATCTCAAAAAAAAAAAAAATAAAAACTACTTCCATCCTCTGAGCCTCCTGTTTCTATACCTCACACCTCACACGGACCCCTCTTTCCCACACCCCTCCTAGTTCCTGGCCTGCTAATTACCCTCCTAAACCTTTACTCTCTCCTTTGACCCCACCCTGACCCTGACTGATCCCTGATCCTGTCCTTCAGATCTCTCAGAAAAGAGTTTAGAGCCCACGTGGTCAGATCCCTGAAAGTTTTCAATACCTACCTCCACCCCCACCTGAGCCTCTGCCTTCAGCCATACCTGCCATCCCCCTGCCCCCTCACCGTGAGCTCACACTGGACCCTCTTCCCATCCACAGGCAGGCTACTGAGGTCTTCAGCACGTAGGCAGATACTCTACGCAGACCGCCAGGCCTCCGTAAAGGTGTCCTGTGCCTACAAGGAGGACGAGGGTCTCCACACAATCCGGGTTTCCTCCCCCTTTGGGCCTCAGGAACAGAGTGCCTATGTCTTTATAAGAGGTAAGGTGACCACTTCATCCAAGGCTCCTGCACTCTTGGGACTTAGGTTCCTCTACTGTGAAGATGTCGGGTTGATCTCTAATGGTCCCTTCAGTAGCATCCTGTGGATTCAAAGGACACAGCCAAGTCTCCACCGTCTCCAAGAGGAGATGTGGTAAGGGCCAGAAGTGTCAGGGACCAGGAGGGAGGACTCTATACAGTGTCGGAAGGCCCTCCTTACTATCGATGTCTGGTGTCTTGACCCTGTCTGTATTCGGCCTCTGGCATGGTCACTCTGTGATCTAGGTGACCCTTGAACATGTTGCTGTAACTTTGAGACTCAGTTTCCCGCCTCCAATATGAAAGTTGCTCTGAAGCTCACAGATTAATTATGTCAACTGTTCAGGTGCTTGATGTAAAACAGGCACCCAATAAATGATAGTATTGCCCCTCCCCAGATGCTGCTGTCTAGTAGGGGACAGGTTAGCCCCCCAGCACTGGCTGTCCAGGTCAGAACTGAGACCCTGGAAGACTCAAGGGAAGAAGAAGTCAGATAGGTTTGGGGTACGGACAAATGGCCTCAAGCTGAGGATGAACCCCTTTTTTTCCTCCTTGGTTCAGATGCTGCAGCTGAGAAGCCAGGAGCCCCAGGCTCCCCACTAAATGTCCGGTGTCTGAATATACACAGAGACTGCCTGACCCTGACGTGGACCCCACCCAGCGACACCCGGGGTAGCGCCATCACTGGCTATTCCATTGAGATGTGAGTTGCATTGTGGTGTGGCAGAGCCCCGTGGGCAGGGTACTAACAGCGTATGGGAGGAGGGTGCACAAGAGGTAGGAAAAGCAAGCTCCACGCTAGGCCTCTCATCTGTAGCGCGTAGTTTTGCCTACACCGTTTGGAGATCTCGGCAAGTTGCAGGTGTGCACCCATCCAGGTGTTATGTTGGATCCGTGGATGAAATACATACTCACATTAGTTTATTTTTAATAAGCTTTTAGCTCAATGGTTGGGCACTTCTAGGCCTTCTGCAGCTAGCATGCCCTTCCCTCCAGTAGGCCTGGCTAAACACCTTCCAAATCTATCTTTAACTTGGCTGCCCCGTTACCTTCTGAAAAGCCCATCAGTCTTGCTGCCCAAGATGTTTTCAAGCTTCCCTTCCAGGGACCGCTTTTCTTTCCTGCCTACATTTTGGAAGATCTCCCCTGCAGCTCTAAATCTGTTCTGTCTTTCTCCCCTAAGTATCTTGATTCTTTTCCTCTCCTACCTGTGGGAACCTGGAAGTCCCACCCCTTTCTATCCACCCAGCCACTGGCCACTGGCATCTTTATTGATAGATTAAAAACCAAATGGGGTTGAGGATCTTCAGCATCAGTAGCACAGATTCCCGATCAAGGCATCAGAACCAGTCCCCTACATTTATCCCTGATTATTCTCAGGACAAGGTAAGGGTCTGTCTGTAAGGGACAGTTTGGGGACAGCACAAAGATACCCAGGTTTTCAAATCTCTTTCACATTGATGCCAAGAATTCTGGGACAAACTGGTAAGTACAGTGAAGCCTGGGCACCTGTGTATTTAGTGACTGGGTCGGATGGCAGAGAGGGAAGCACTAGGAGTGGGGAAGGGTGGGCAGAGACTTAGACCTTGCTACCGCCTTCGTGTGCTGTGGAAGGATGGGTGGAGAAACAGAACTAGATACCGCCTTCACGGATACTGCTATAAACACTGAAGCTAGAGCTAGCGAGAAAACCAGGCCTAAGAGTAGAGGGCCCAGGGAGCGCGGTGTGTGTTCCTGAGCCTGCACTCTGTTTCCTAGCTCTCTCAGTATGCATGCCCTGAAGTTAGAGTCTGCTTCTTCCTCTCAGTCACATGCCCCTAGAAATCAGACTCCGATTCAAAATATATTCACAAAAACCTTGGTCATGTAGCTACGCTCTTCTCTGACTAGAATCATAACTTAAGATAACCCCTGTATTCTAGCCTACATTCTGCCGTGTGGCTGGCTACCTGTGCTCAGGTACCATTGTCTGTCTCCTTGCATCTTCCTGGTGGGCCTTTCCTGGCTCCATCCCAGAATCCTTCCTCCCTAAGCCATAGGCCATTGACTTTTTAATTGACAGGCGATGCATCCATTCCATACACAAGATATCCTCTCTACAATGCCCCATTGTGGAGTGATTGGCAAGAACAGGGGAGAACAAAATGGAAGTAGGGGTGAAGGTCCCATCATGGTGTCGGGGACACAGCAAACTCTTCCAGTCAGTGTGGTGGAAGGAGACGGTGAAGGGCCTCGAGGTCTGAGCTGGAGCAAGGCTTCTAAACGGGAGAAGACGAGTCCCATGGTCACAAGGCAGCTGCAGCCTGTGCACAGGACACAAACTGAGAAGGGCTAAAAGCCAGGGTCTATTTCCACAGGTGCCAGGGTGATTCGGAGGAGTGGGTGCCCTGTCTTACGGCCCCTGGGGGAACCTGCCGGTGCCCAATCCAGGGCCTCAGTGAAGGGCAGAGCTATCGATTCCGAGTGCGCGCCGTCAGCAAGGCTGGCACCAGTCTCCCTTCCAAGGCCTCAGAAGCAGTTGTCATGGTTGACTATGATGCAGTCCAGAAGACGGGTGAGATCCTAAGGGGACATTGTAGGGGACTCAGGCAAGGCACTGAGATGGCCTGATTTCCCCCTTGTAACTGCCGTGGCAAAGCTCCCAACAACGGAAGTGCTTGTTTAGGCTCCTGGTTGAGGGTATCGTCCATCTGGGCAGAAGAGCTGTGAGCCCAGGCGCCCACAGAGAGGCGTGACCACCACTGGCCATCTCAACTTCTTCTTAAGTAGTTGGAGATATCCCCCCCCCAGAATGGTGAGGCACATGCTTAGGAGGGGGGTCTTTCCATTTCGTTTGACTCCCTCACAGACACTCGGAGGTTTGTTGCCATGATAATTATAAATCAAGTCGGCAGTCTAACACTGACCATCGCAGGGACTCCTGGGCCAACCTCCAAAAAGCCCTAGTCTCAGACGGAGAAGACAGTGCCTAGCCATGGAAAGATGAGAACTCACAGTCTTCCTCCTAAATGTCCTTGGTCTGATGGGGGGGGGGCCAGTCCTGTCTTTAGGAAGCCCTCTTCAGAGAGGGAAGAAACAGCTAGTCTGGTGGAAGACAACAGACCCATTCCTAGCAGACACCTGTCCAAACTCTGGATCAGAGCTGCTACTTTTTTTAAAAGATTTATTTATTTATATGAGTACACTGGTAGCTGTCATCGGATACACCAGAAGAGGGCATCAGATCCCATTACAAGTGGTTGTGAGCCACCATGTGGTTGCTGGGAATTGAACTCAGGACCTCTGGAAGAGCAGTCAGTGCTCTTAACCTCTGTGCCATCTCTCCAGCCCCAGACCTGCTACTTGAGGTACCCTCAAAAGCCCTATGTCTGTGGGTGTGGGAGACAGCTCTCCCAGCCCTTGGAGGCCACCCTCCTGGGGTTTGCCCCAACTCCATGAAGTCTCTAAGCACACAGCCCCTGTGTCTGTCTCCATCTGCCCCAAGCAACAGGACCCACTTTGGACTCCAAGAAAGCTAGACCCTAAAGGCCCATACCTAAAGCTGTATGGCCAGGGCTGCCAGGCGGAGCAGGACCAGGCAGGATACAGAACCTGAGGTGACTCGCTGGCTCCTCACCCAATCCCCTATGCTCCGTCCTGTCTCCTAGAGATTCCCTTTGACCTGGGCAGCAAGATCACCATCTACAAGAACGATTTCGAAGGTACGTGGGTGGTGTCACCTTCCCTGGCTCTGCCCCTGGAGCCAGCTCCTGCACGGTTCCGGAACTTGCATTCATTGGCTGGCAGAACAGGGAGCCGGTGGAAGACATCAGACGTCATTCTGATGTCTGATGGGGTTTGCCCTAACTCCATGAGGTCTATAAGCACACAGCCCCTGTGAACATCATTCATGTTCAGGGTGTGGGAGGGTCTAGCCAGAGGAAACCAAGCTCGGGGGAGGGGAAGCTGGGGGGGATGGGGTCCTATAGACTGCCTGGCTGAGCTTTTCTGTGGAATAAATGGTGTATAGGGAAGAACCCTGGGCAAGGCCTCAGGGGATGATGGGAGTGTGGTGATCGCTCTGTGTAGGTTTGCTGGGTACGTTAGGACAAACACACACACACTCACACACACATGTGCACACACATACACGTGCACACACACATGTGCACACACACATGCACACACGCGCACACACACACACTATCCCAAGTTCCTAGCACCGTCTGTGGAATGCAGGGCTGAGATGAGGGGTCTTTGTGGCTCCTTGAGGGCCTACTCATCTCTCCCTTGATTGACTCTTCATTCCAGATGCTGTGACCATTCCCTCAGCCCCAACCAATGTCCACGCCAGTGAGATCAGAGAGGCCTATGCACTGCTGAGCTGGGAGGAGCCACGCCCCCAGGGCCGAGCCCCCCTGACTTACACTCTGGAAAAGGTACAGATGGGAATAAGGAGTGCGCCCAGAAGAGGCAGGCTCTGGGATCTGTGCAGGTGACGCAGAATATGGGGAACCTCAGGAACAGCCTAGGGGTCTTCAGCGATGGAAATTTACGCCTGGAAGGGCCCAAGCAAAGCCTTACTCTGAGGCAGGATGGACGACATGGCCTTTTTATGGTGAAAATTCAGATACTCACAAATAACACGCCCTAGCCTCAGATAGTTATAACAATAATGGAACCCAAAGGTTTCCCGGACGGCTCCCTACCCCCAGGGCAATGGCATAGAGTCACCCTTAGGGGCCAGCACTGGAGGCCATGTTGGGTGGGAAGTGAGGCTTATATTTATCAGTCAGTGGTGCGGGCATGTCTAGCTCTAGGAAGCCATACTCACTAGGGACAGAGACAGAGCAGGAGAGACGAAAGGAGGCAGAAGCTGGCAAGGCCAATCAGAGGACAGTACTGATGGCATTCAGTCACATCTGAGCCTATTTCAATACTAACCTCTGCAGTGACTCTGCATCCTCCATCCTAGATTGGAAAGTCTGCCCCGGGACAGAGAGGGAGAGTGGGGGGGAGTACCACACACAGCCGGGCCGTGTGCGTGGTACAGGGCTGGTAACCGCAGTTCACTCTACTGCCTGGAGTCTGAATTAGTGGACGCCATAAGGATTTAACTGAATCCATAAACTCAAAATGTCTAGGGAAAAGTCACAATCTCTGATTATCCAGAGAGGGCCTCTCTTCACCTAACATGTAAATAGCCCTAGTTCTCCGGCCTAGGAGGACTGGAGATAATTGACCATTTGTTTGTTTTGTTTTGTTTTGTTTTGTTTTGAGACAGGGTTTCTCTGTGTAGCCCTGGCTGTCCTGGAACTCACTCTGTAAGCCAGGCTGGCCTCAAACTCAGAAATCTGCCTGCTTCTGCCTCCCAAGTGCTGGGATTAAAGGCGTGCACCGCTACCACCTCCTGGCTTTTGTTTTGTTTTGTTTTGTTTTGTTTTGTTGGGATAATTGACAATTTGTGGAGCTGGAAAAGCAGTTAAAATACTTGCTGTTGGACCCCAGCATCCATGTAAAAAGCCAGGCATGGCAGTGGGCTCCTGTAACCTGGTGAACACATTTAGAAGGATCTACCCCAGGGCTTGTGGGCCAGTCTAGTCAGTGAGTTCATTCAACGTTCAGCGAGGGGTTGTCTCAAAAAATAAGGTAGAGAACAAATGAGGAAGAGTGTCAACATCTGACTGCACACACACACACACACACACACACACACACACATACACACACACACTTACATGCATGCACACATGCTATCCCCGCCACACTCACACACACACATGCATACATGCTATCTCCATACACACACACACTTACATGAACACATGCTATCCCCATCACACTCACACATACTTACACACATGTGCACATGCTATCCACACATATACACATACTTACATGCATGTGCACATGCTATCCACACACACATTCTTACATATATGCTCACATGTTATCCACACACATATACATACTTACACACATGTGCACATGCTATCCACATACTCATACTTACACACATGCACACATGCTATCCATACACACATACTTACACACATGTGCACATGCTATCCCCGCACACAGACATATGCACAAAGGAGATTTGTCTCCTGGGCTGTTGGAGTAAGATCTGGCCTTGGGGGCAGGCTGCCTGGGCTCAGAGCCTGCCTCTGCTCGTCAGTAACAGTATGACTTTGAGCAACTTGTTTGTGTTCACCCTTCTGTGCCTCAGTTTCTCCTCTGGTACAGTGTACATAATAACAATATACACCTTATAGACCTTATGTGTGTGACACCTGAATGTGCAGAGAACAGAGGCCAGCGCACAGGAGGTGCATGGTAGCGTCCACTGAAGCCTATGGTGATTTTTTGGTGGGTTCTTGACCTTGTGGGCCTTGGGGAGAGCCAGGGAGGCAGAGTCAGAGGCTCCGCAGTATGGCTGTTGACCCTCCGTCTTCCCAGAGGCTTGGGAGCAGTTGCCTCTGGGCCACCAATGCAGCAGAGAGTGAGCTGAGTTAGCTCACACCCAAGTTTACACGCCCTGTCCAAGTCTTGCTTGATGGGTGAGTTCAGACATGTTAGCAAAAATACCTCAACACCTACGCTCCCTGGTGTGGAAATTACCGTCCACCCTGCAAGACTTTCCTAGGAATTCATTGCCTTAATCATCCATTCTACCGTGGGCTGAGAATGATGCTGGCCCTGGAGATACAGGGGAGTGGGGGAGGGGCTGAGAAACAATCTGAGACTATAAAGTAAAAATGAAGCCAAGAGTCCATCAAGGAATAAGACATAAAAGGGGAGGCCTCTGAAGACTTAGGTATGACTGGAGGCCTTCCCAGTTCTTAGCAAGAGCCTATAGGAAGAAAGGGGCCAAGAACATTCCTGGAACAGCCTCCAGCAAAGTTCAAAGGCCCAGAGCTAGGACCTGGGCCTCTGGAGAGCAACAGGAAGACCCAAGACAAATGTGGTGGATAAAGGAAAATGAATTATGGCCAGAGAGGAAGCAAGTCACAGGGATGTGCTTGGTGACAGGTGGGAAGGACACGGCAGCTTGGAGGGGATTCTGAGTGAGCAGAGTGGCCTGTGGCTATAGAAGGTCCCTCTGAGAGGCAGTGAAGAAAAGACCAGAGTGGGGCACGGTGGTGCATGCCTGTAATCTCAGCGCTTAGAAGGGAGAGGCAGGAGGATCAAGAGTTCAAGGCCAGCCTCAGCTGAGTTTTAGGCCAGCCTGGACTATACGAGACCCTGTCTCAAAAAATCAAAAGGGAGCTGGAGATATGGCTCGGTAATCCATCAGACGACCGGAGTTCAGAATCCAGCACCTTGCAAACACCTGTCACTCCAGATGAAAGGGATTGGATTGCCCCCCTTCTGGCCCCTGGATACTCTCACACAAAAAAAAAAAATAAAATAAAATAAAAAAATTTTAATGTAAAAAAAAAATAGCAAAAAGGCAGGAGGGGAGAAGGAAGAGAAGAAAGAAGGAAGGGGAAGGAAGAGGAAGGAAAGAAAAGTTTAAAATTTTAAAATTAAAAGGTCAGGGGTCAATTAGACAAGTTAAGTCATTCAGGCAACTGGAGAAGCTGGCCTAGATCAAGGATGTGGTGGGAAGTGGGGAGTAATGAGTTAGAATCAGGCCCTGAGCTGGGTGGTGGTGGCGCACGCCTGTAATCCCAGCACTTGGGAGGCAGAGGCAGACGGATTTCTGAGTTCGAGGCCAGCCTGGTTTACAGAGTGAATTCCAGGACAGTCAGGGATACACAGAGAAACTATCTCAAAAAAAAAACCAAAAAAACAAAAAACAAAAAACAAAAAAAAAAAAAAAAAAGAAGAAGAAGAAGATGAAGAAGAATCAGGCCTTGTGTGTGTTCTGAAGGTGGAGTCAACCGGCTTTGTGCTAACACATAGATGGAGGTCTCTCATTCTAAGAGTTTGGGCCTAAGGGACTGCAGGTACGCATGCCATTAGCACTGTGTGAGCCACAGGAGAGCCCAGTTAGTACTGGCCATGCCTTAGGTGAGGGACTCAGCAGGCACCACAGTGGGGAGGGTGAGGAAGCAGACAGAGGAGAGATCAGGTGCCGGGGGGGGGGGGGGGGGGGGGGGGGGGGGGGAGGGGGGGAGGGGGCATCCAGGCTACAGACAACTGCTCTAGAAGCCTGCAGGGGTGGGGCCCAGCCCACAGCGAGGCTCCAGCGGCCACCAAGCCGACTCCAGCCTCTCTTGCTATTCAGTCCATCATAGGCAGTGGAACCTGGGAGGCCATCAGTACAGAAACACCCATCAAGTCCCCACGATTCGCCCTCCTGGACTTGGAGAAGGGGAAATCGTATGTCTTCAGAGTGAGAGCCTTGAACCAGTACGGCATGAGCGACCCCTCAGAGCCCAGCGAGCCTGTCGCCCTGACTGGCAAGCCAGGTACCAAATAACGCTGCTCCACGGAAGACAGAGACAGACTCTAGACTGTCAAACCTAGGCTCGGAGCTCAGGCTTCAGGGAGGGGCCTTACCTGCGTCCCTGCCCCTGCAACTGAAAAGCTACATGGCCTCCAGCCTACAGAGTTTTTAGGCATCAGAAATAGTGTTTCTCTGGCAGCAGGCTTGGGGAGGGATGAACGGTTCACAGGTGACAGAGTCCAGTTGGGGTTACCACAGGTGCTGAGTGTGAGCGAGTGACCCTCAGTCCTAAGGTCTCTGCAGAGCCTCTTACATGGGCGGACTTCCTACGCAGGCTCCTGCTCCTTCCACCGTGGTCAGACCACGTGAGAACCGGCTCTCCGCGCAGACCTAGTGTGGTCACTTGCCAAGTTCACCCTTCTGGGGGCCCTAGTGACTGTTTCCCCTTCAACATGCACAACTTTTGACCCCTCCTGAGTCCCCCCTGGGAGCTCCAACCTACCCTCATTTCCCAAGGCCTCTCTTCTTCTAGAGCCTCTGGGTTCCGAGGTTCTCCATTCTTTGAGGAGATCAGATCTGAAGGCTCCCTGGATTAGCTTGCCGTCGTCCCTTGAAAAGCTGTTCTAGAAAAGTCTGGTGGCTGTAGGTCTTGTCTGGAGAGAACATCAGAGCCCTGGATTTGCCCTACTTCAATTACACACACACACACACACCATATATGTTTACACGTAAATTATACACATGTATGTGTCTTACTTAGTCACTGCTCTACTGCTGTGAAGAAATACTGTGACCAAGAAAATGCTCACAAAAAAGCATTTAACTGGCCAGCTTACAGCTTCAGAGGTCAGTCCATTATGACAATGGCGGGGAACACAGCAGCATCCAGGCAGACATGAGGCTGGAAAGAGACTGGGCCTGGCATGGGCTTTTGAAACTTCAAAGCCCACCCCCAATGACACACTTCCTCCAACAAGGCCACACCTCCCGATCCTTGTAATCCTTCTCAAACAGTTCCACTCCCTGGTTACCAAGCATTCGTGTGTGTGTGTGTGTGTGTGTGTGTGTGTGTGTGTGTGTGTGCATGCATGTGTCTGTGTGTGCATGTGTGTGCATGTGTGTGTGTGTGTGTGTGTGTGTGTGTGTGTGTGTGTGTGTGTAAGCTGTAAGCCTATGGGGGAATTTCCCATTCAAAGCACTGCAGTCTGTATCCATGGTGCATATGAATGTATTAGTGGGCAGTTGGTATTTTCCTTTGATCCTGTCTCATCCACATTTCCCTTTGATTACAGGCCTCACCGATGAATGGCTTGTGATTAGACGCCCACAGCAGCTAGACTAGGACAAGACACTGGCACAATTCAGGAAAGGAAAGGAAAGTTGAGAAGGGAGAGAAAAAATAGAAGGCACTTCTTTGTCATATAAAACTAGATTTTACTGTATGAAAGGAGAGAACAAAAAGTAAAGAAGGAAGAGATGAAGGGATAGAGGAAGGGAGGCCGGGAGGAAATGCCCTCTCCTCATGGCTCCTCCTGTGAGGGTCACGAAAGTAAGAACCAGGACCATGAACTTCTACCCAAGCATCCGCCCATCTGAGCACAAACACACACACACCCCACACACGCACACTTACCCACCCCACACACACACACCCACACCCCCACACACACCACACACACACACACCCCACTCACATGCACACTCACCCACCCCACACACGTACACTCACCCACCCCACACACGCACACTTACCCACCCCACACATGCACACTCACCCACCCCACACACGTACACCCACCCACCCCACACACGCACACTTGCCCACCCCACACACGCACACTCACCCACCCCACACACGCACACTTACCCACCCCACACATGCACACTCACCCACCCCACACACGCACACTCATCCACCCCACACACGCACACTCACCCACCCCACACACGCACACTCACCCCACACACACGCATACTCACCCACTCCATACACACACACCCCACACATGCACACTCACCCACCCACCCCACACATGCACACTCACTCACCCCCACACCTCCCACACACACTCACCCACCCCACACATGCACACACATTCACCTACTCCACACACACTCACCCACCCCACACACATGCACACACACTCATGCACACACTCACTCACCCCACACATGCACACACACTCACACACATGCACACACTCACCCACCCCACACACATGCACACACACATGTGCACATACACACTCACCCACCCCATCCATATACATGCACACACACACTCACCCATGGTCTTAGTTAGGGTTTCACTGCTGTGAACAGACACCATGGCCAAGGCAACTCTTATAAGGACACCGTTTAACTGGGGCTGGTTTACAGGTTCAGAGGTTCAGTCCATTATCATCAAGGCAGGAACATGGCAGCATCCCGGCAGGCATGGTGCAGGAGGAGCTAAGAGTTCTACATCTTCATCTGAAGGCGGCTAGTAGAAGAGTGATTTTCAGGCAGCTAGGATGAGGGTCTCAAAGCCCACACCCACAGTGACACACCTACTCCAACAGGGCCACACCTACTAATAGTGCCACTCCCTGGGCCAAGCATATTCATCACACCCACCCACCCCATACATGCACACACATACTCACCCACCCAGTCATATATGCACACAGACATACACACAGAGCCATTCATCCATCTATCATATATGCATGTATCATATATACATACAAACAGACATCTGTCCATCCATTTAGCAAGTCACAGAAGTCCCAACTCAAGCAACTTGGTCCTTGGGAACCATAAAAATCAATACAGAAGTCTCAAGAAAAGAAAACCAAGTTGTTTCGGGAGTTTGTTTCTAAGATTGAAATTAAGGACTGGGGAGAGCTGTCTGAATTGGGAAAGGGTAAATGGGAAGGAGGGAAGGAAGAAGGGAGAGAAAAGGAAGCAGAAGATAGGGAGAGAGAGCAATTGACCGAGAAGATTAATATAGAAGGCCTCAGAGCTTCAGTTAGGAAGTTAGGCGGCTTGTAGGACAGGAGAGTGAGTGTCAGACACACTCACCTTGGGCGGCCCAAAGCCCGTACAGGTCTGGAATATAGCCACTACCTTGGCTGCTGTGGGCATCCTCCCAACCCCCTTGTTCCTCCTCCTCTTCCCCCTCCTCACCTATCGAACCATAACTCCATCTCCTCCCTCTGCCCCTCTGTTTTCCAGCGACTCTCCCTCCTCCAGCCCGGGTTCAAGCCTTCCGAAACACTCAGACCTCTGTCTCCCTGGCCTGGGAGCCCGTGGACGGTGGCTCAGAACTCCTGGGTTATTACATCTACTCCCGAGAGGCAGGAGCATCCGAGTGGCAGACAGTGAACAACAAACCCATCCAGGACACCAAGTGAGTGTGGCTCACCCGCTCCTGGCCAGGACACCCCAGGCTGGGCACTGCGTTAAGCTCTTCCGTGTGTTAGGTTCCCCGGTTCACTGCACTCCTGCGTCTAAGATGGTTGCCCATGCTGCTGTCTTAACAATGGAGAAACTGAGGCAAAGAGAGTCCTCAGGCTTGCTCTGCAAGGGCTTTACCCAGTGAACCATCTCCATAGCCCAACTTTAAACATTTTTTTTAATTATGTTTATTGACCTGGGTGTGTATTGAGGTGAGAGCCTATGGGAATTGGTTCTCTCTTTCTACCATACAGATCCCAGAAACCCAATTTAGGGGGTCAGGCTGAGTTCTCTGTCCAGCACCTTATCTAATTCTTTGAAGCAGACTCTCAATAAAGCTGGAGTTTACTATTTGACTAGGCTGGCTGATGAGTGGACCGTAGGGATCCTGTCTCTGCCCTCGCACATACACCTTGAGCAGAGGTTATACACACACACACACACACACACACACACAACCACACTCCACTTTTGTGTTGGCGCTAGGAACCGCTCATTTCCTCGGGTAAGTGTGGCTCACACTTTCCCAAGAGCGCCATCCCCCAGCCCTCCTCTTTGCACATGGGTGAGAGATTCTAGAAGAGTGGTTATTCTTTACAACCCTAAGGACAGCATCCTCTGTGAGCCGTTCCATGCATCACTATGTACTGGGGCAATACTTTAGCCTAGAACCTTCTGCTCCTATCTCGCTGGCGACTGTTTATCCCACAAGGTGATCCAGATAATGCCAGTTGTTTGAATGCCCTGACGGCTGACCTTTGCTCTCCCAGGTTCACAGTTCCGGGGCTGAGGACTGGGAAGGAGTATGACTTTTGCATCAGGTCGGTCAGCGAGGCTGGGGTTGGTGAGAGCTCTGAAGCAACACAGCCCGTCAGGGTCAAGCAAGCTCTAGGTGAGTCCAGGGCGGCACCAGCTCGCGCTGCTCAGGGAAGCCTGGCCTGGGCAGGAGCCGAGGCTGTGCCATGGAAGGTCTGATCCCAGTCTTCTGTAAAGGGAACCGGAACTCTCTGCTCACCCTTCCCTTCAAGGAGAAAGGGATGGTGGCCTGAAGCCATTGTGTGTATTGATCCTGGGAGTCTGTAGGCAGTGGGAAGGCTCCCAGCCTCAGAGGTGAGACTCCAAGACACCCTTTAAGGAAGCAAGACACTTCTGGCTCAGAGAGGACTCCTAGGTCTGGGTGGGCACCCACAGGGGAGGCTCCGTGGGGCCCCACTGCCCAGTTCAGCCACCCCAGGGAGCCCTCTCCTCAGCCCTTGCCTCCCACAGCCACTCCATCCGCCCCATATGACTTCGCACTCCTCAACTGTGGAAAGAATGAAATGGTCATTGGATGGAAACCCCCCAAGCGGCGCGGAGGCGGCAAGATTCTGGGCTACTTCGTGGACCAGCATGATTCAGAGGAGTCGGACTGGCACCCAGTCAACCGCCAGCCCATCCCAAGCCGCGTGTGCAAGGTGAGGACCATGGGCTCAGCCTCCACCGCTACTGCTACGCGAGGCGCAGAAAAGCATCCTGGAAGCCTCTGGGTTCCCCAGGCTCTGCCACCCAGAGGCCCCTGGAACAGCATATTGGAAGCTCCCGCAGGTCTCCCGCTCTGGCTGTCCCACCGCCACAGTGCCTCCCCCTCCCCCTTCTCCGCCCCAGCCTCAGCTTGCGCGGTCCGACTTTCCACCTCTGCAGGTCACCAACCTTCAGGAAGGTCATTTCTATGAGTTCCGAGCCCGGGCCGTGAACTGGGCAGGTATTGGTGAGCTGTCGGCACCCAGCAGCCTGTTTGAATGCAAAGAGTGGACCATGCCGGAGCCCGGTAAGAGCCTGATACCCGGCTTGTCCCCACGCTCCCTCGTCACACCAACATGAATGCCACCGCCCGTCCAGGACATCTCACCTTGCCCTGTTGGTCCAGACTTCACATTGTGCACAAGTTGACCTTAAAAACCTTGACACAGACTATCTTTTAAAAAAAAAAAATTTATTTATTATATAAAGTTCACTGTAGCTGTCTTCAGATGCACCAGAAGAGGGCGCCAGATCTCTTTACAGTTGGTTGTGAGCCACCATGTGGGTGTTGGAATTTGAACTCAGGACCTACCGAAGACTAGTCGTTGCTCTTATCCGCTGAGCCATCTCTCCAGCCTGAGACAGACTGTCTTAAGCCTGCCTGTCCCTAAGCTCAGCACCGCTATCCGCCACCTTGACAACGTCTAAACTCTTTCTGGCCAGATATTTCATTGACCCCAAGGTCGCACTGTCAGAACCATTAGGTCCTAGATAAACTGGGATAGTTAGTTGGCCACTCTCAACGCTGCTCCTGCGACCTTACTGGCAAATGACCCTCTTACCTCTCCTAGGAAGAAACAGTCTCTGCGTCACAGAGACTGGTTTGTCTCCATCCTCTGTTCCACAGAGGACCTTCCCCAAATGCTGGGAAGAGCTCTGCGGTGGTGCAGCATTTACTAGCATGTGGGATGGCCTGGGTTTTGCAAGCTGGGCTGCAATTGCAAGCAGCTGACGTCAACTGCCCTGGGAATTTGCTGTGTGGGAGCATTCCGTGCATGGCCCCTGTTGCTCTCTACAGCACCATATAATAAGAATCATTGTTGCTTCACTTTCGAATCGGGAATACAGAGGCTCAATAACTCCCCCAGTTCCCATCACCGGAAACGGTAGATCTGGGACATGACCCCGGCAGTCTGGCTCCGGAGGTCATGACCTCAGCCTCCATTCTTGACCTTGAAGTGGCAAAAGTCTGGGAGGGTGCATGCTGTCTCAGATCCAGAGTGGAGAAGGTCAGGGAGGCTTCTGGGAGGAGGTGATGCTGAGCATATCCTAAACTGTTAACCAAACTTCAGGTCCAAGGTCAAATATTGTGAAACAAAGCTGGCCACGTCCCATACACCCAAGGCAGACACTTCCAGACTTAGTGTTAGCTGACAATCTGCCCAGTGTGTACCCTGACTGCTGAGCTGGCCGTGCATCTGTCTGGTTAGAGAGCTGACCAGGTAGATGGATAATTAGTTGGCTGTTGCCTGGCTGAACCAGTCCCCATCTATGCTCATATTTCATCCCCAACAGGTCCCCCATATGATGTGAGGGTGTCTGAGGTACGGGCCACCTCTGTGATGCTGCAGTGGGAGCCCCCACTGTATATAGGAGCCGGGCCAGTCACAGGCTACCGTGTCAGCTTCCAGGAAAAGGGCTCTGAGGAGTGGAAGCCGGTCACTCCAGACGCCACCTCTGACACACACCTCAAGGTGAGTCATTCTGTCCTCCGTGCCACTGCATTTGGCAGAACCATACAACATGCAAACTTAAACAGGTCTCCGCGGGCACCTCTTTACGTAACAGCAGAGGACCGGAAAGAGAGACTTGCCCAGAGTCACATGGTAGTAGGTTTGGCTGGTTGGTGGCAATATCTACTCCACGTTGGACAGATGCTTCCCTAAAAACTCCCTGAGAAACAGCCAGGCATAGCGGCATTTAGACACACCTATCTTTTGACCCCCAAAATCGACTTCTGTGATTGAAGCAAAAGGGCAGTAACAAGGCATGTGTACACTCTTTATAACTGCAGCCGTGGAAGTGACTTAATGTCTGTCCTTGGGGGTTGGGGGTGTGCTGAACTAAGTCATAGTGTGCCCTTCCATGGAGCCCAACAAGACAGCGCAGGAGCTGTGATGATGTGGTCAATGTTTATATATATTGATTGCTATGAAAACATATCATATGTAGGGAGAAAATAAACCATAACTGTGTGCTTAGTGTGTATCTACCATGTCATATGATTACATGTGAATAGGCATACATGCTTATATGCTTTTTAATCAATTTGGTAATAAGAGTAAAAACTCAGGCTGGGATTACAGACAAGTATGTATTCAGTTTAGGTTCCTGGGTTTTAATGAGAAGCAAACTCCAAAATTTCAGTAGCCCAGGATAGACTGTCATATCAGTGTCACGCAAAATAAATGATGTCCAATCACGTGACCTACAGTCTGTCAGGGCTTCCTCTGCTTAAGGCCAACCTACAAGGACAGGTCTGGGGAGAAGATTAATTTCACCTCCTGCAGCTCAGAGGACATAGGGGTTTATTTCCAGTGACACACCAGTCCTTCCCCCAGTGGCAGGACGGTTTGTTCTTGAGGTTTCCGTAAGAGTCTGTGAGAAGAGAAGGCAGACTGAGAACTCCCAACAAGAAGATAACACAGTAGCAGATAGAATCTGGCACTTATCATGCTCCAAAGCCAATGCTGCCCCTGGTCCTCTCTGGGAGGGACCTGTGGAGGGAGGGGACTGCCCGGGAAGTTTTCACCCTTACTGCTACAAAGTTTCTGACTGCTCCTAACCAACACCTTGTTTCTCTCATAATCAGAAAACAATGAGGGGCTGGAGAGATAGTTTGCTAGTTAAGAGAATTGGCTACTCTTTGCAGAGGCCCAGGTTAGAGTCTCAGCACCACGTGGCAGCTCACAACCCTCTGACTCTAGGTCCAGGGCATCTGACACTCTCTTCTGCTTCCACGGACAGAAGACATGCACAGGAGGTGCTCAGAATTGCATACAGGCAAAGCACACATGCCCCTGAAATTAATCTTTTAAAAAAACAAAAACTTGCCAGGCGGTGGTGGCGCGAGCCTGTAATCCCAGCACTCTGAGAGGCAGAGGCAGGCAGATTTCTGAGTCCGAGGCCAGCCTGGTCTAGAGAGTGAGTTCCAGGACAGCCAGGGCTACAGAGAGAAACCCTGTCTCGAAAAAACCAAACCCAAAAAACCAGTTCTGAGGACAGGGAGGCTACATAGTAAGTTTAAGGCCAATCTGTCTCAAAACAATAATAATTCATTTCTATAATAATTAGAGGTGATATTTAGGTCTTCTAGTCACAAGTGTAGAAAAAAGGTGAGATCAATAAATAGGGCGTACTGGAGAGATGGCTCAGTGGTTAAGAGCACGGACTGTTCTTCTGAAGGTCCTGAATTCAAATCTCAACAACCACCTGGTGGCTCACAACCATTTAGCCAGGCAGTGGTGGCACACGCCTTTTATCACAGCTCTTGGGAGGCAGAGGCAGGTGGATTTCTGAGTTCGAGGCCAGCCTGGTCTACAGAGTGAGTTCCAGGACAGCCAGAGCTACACAGAGAAACTGTGTCTTGGAAAAAAAATTTTAAAAAAGAAAAAAAAAAGATCTTTGGTTGTGTCTCCACAAACTCTCTGAGTTCTCATTTTTTGGGCTGGAGAGATGGCTCAGTGGTTAAGAGCACTGACTGCTCTTCCAGAGGTTCTGAGTCCAAATCCCAGCAACCACATGGTGGCTCACAGCTATCTGTAAAGAGACCTGACACTCTCTTCTGGTGCTGGCTGAAGACAGCTACAGTGTACTTAGATATGATAATAAATAAATCTTTTAAAAAAAGATTTAAAAATAAAAATAAAAAACAAATGGCATGTGGAAGGGACACAGGAGAGATAGAATTAGGTGAATGTGGACATCCATAATTTAATGGATTAAAATCATTCACTTGTCTCGTAGCTAACGGACAGGCCGTTCCTCTCATTCTAGTGCGCATTCTAATGCACTCGGGAACTAGGGCTAGCTCCAGAAGAGAAGCCAAGCTGAGCGCCAGGGCTGCGGTTCCTTCTGCTATTTGCTGGTTAGGCTCGGGGAAGGGAGCTGCTGTAGTAACCAAGTGGCACCAGAAGCAGAAAATGGCGAACACACCGAGCATGTTAGGCCAAGGCCACCGTCGACTCCCTGAGGACGGATTGAACTAGTGTTGTCAAAAGTGATACTAAGCTGGGCGTGGCAGGAGAATCTCTATGAGTTCTAGGCCAGCCTGGTCTACAGAACAAGTTCCAGGATAGCCAAAGCTACACAAAGAAACCCTGTCTCAAACCACACACACACACACACATACAGAGAGAGAGAGAGAGAGAGAGAAAAGAGTTCATGGTCCAGTCTGGGCTACATAGCAAGTTTGAGACCAACCTGGGCTACATGAAATCCTATATTAAATACAATCATATCATGCCAAGCAGTGGTGACATATAACTGACTTTGATCCCAACACACAGGAAGGAAGGCAGAGGCAGGAGGATCTCTGTGAGTTTTGAGGCCAGCCTTGTCTAGGGCATGAGTTCAAGAACAGCCAAAGCTCCACAGACAAACCCTGTCTCAAAAACAAAAAAATAAATAAGCCAATTGGGTTAATATGATAGCTGATGAACCATTAATAGAGTTAACCTTGGGTTAACTGTTTCTTTCTGGCTGTGCAATTAATTGATTGGAAGACAATTGTATTAACAAACACCAAGAAAGTAGATCCTCGTGAACACATAAAGACTTACAGGGAAAGCCTTTTATACCAACAAACATCCCTGTCACACAGTGGCTTTGAAGCTGAGATGTTTCGATGATGTTAGGTCTGCAGACACAGGCATGCAGCTGTCGGGTGAGCTTAATAAGCCGACAGAAGTCTGACATATTGGGGGTCAGCCCCCCACAGCAGAGGCAGCCGATGCACGGTGGATGGCCCTTGCTCTTTCGTGTGTGCTGGCCCAGACCGGGGCAGATGGCCTCAGTGACTTGGCCCTGGTCCCCACCTTGGGATGCTTGGCAGTAATTCACTACCCACTTCTTGACACCTACTTAGTGCCAGGTCTGGAGCAGGTCCCAGGCCTTTTAAGCTAAACACACCATGGGTGTTTGTAACAGATGACACCATGTGATGTTAAATGCTACAACGGAGAGGGATTGGGAGGGATTCTGGGAGCCCTGGGGAGGGAAGTCAGAGCATCCCCTGGCATGCTCTCCTAGGCCACTGATGAACAAGGAAGCGGAAGGGAGTTAGACCAAAAAGGAAGTGGGGTGGGGTGCTCTATGCAGAAACCCCAGCAAGGGCAGAGGCCAGGGACCCTGGAGAGCTGCAGAGGGAAGGTCATTTGTACCAGGGAAGAGGCCAAAGGCTCAGGTGCCTTGGGAGACTTTAGGTCATAAGCATCAGATCTTAAAATTGACCCTGAAGACCACTGGAAGATTTCGGCACAGTCAGATTGGCCGAGGTAAAGGCAGCCTGGAGAAAGAAAGGTCCAGGTTGCAGAGACACCTCCGAGGGAACTGTTGAGTTAAACCAAAGGAGCAGAAACCAGGTCTCCATCCAAGCACAGCTGGAGCACAGCTGGAGCACAGCTGGAGCACAGACAGCAGAGCCTCCTCTAACGCAGTAAGGAGCCACACCGGGCGGTACAGACTATCATCCCAGCTTCCCGGAAGGCCAAGGCAGGAAGGTAAATTCACAGCCTGCCTGGGCTACCGAGCAAATTCAAGACCAGCCTGGGAAACTTATTGAGACCCTGACTCAAAATAAATTTTTAGAGCTGAGGATGTGGCTCAGATAAGATGCTGCCTTGACAAGCATATACAAAGTTCTGCATTTAACCCCCAGCACCATGTAAGACGGGCAAGGTAGTGCACACCTGCATTCTCAGTACCCCGGAGGTAGAGGCAGAGGGTCAGGAGTTCAAGGTCACCCTTGACTACATGTTTGGCCTACATGAAACTGCCTCCAAAATTTAACTGATTTAATTAATTAATTTTGAGTCAAGATCTTGCTGTATAGCTCTAGTTGGCCTGGAACTTATGTAGAGCAGGCTAGCCTCGAACTCACAGAGATCTGTGTCTCTGTACTAGGACTACAGGTATGTGCTGTCACATTCAGCCATTTTTTTTTTATGTTAAGAATGTAACTCAGTGGTAGAGTAGTATTTGCTTAGTGTGCATGAGGGTCTGGGTTCAGTCCCCAGGACCACTGAAGGGAAGAACAGAAATAACTTGTTTAGGGCTAAGAAAGGAACATGGAAGCTGTCCACGGTCTGCCTTAGCCTCTGAAGAGGAGGCAGAGTCTGTGAGTGGTAAAGCAGGGAGGAAGAGGGCTTTCTAGATGGGAAGACAGTGAGTTTCGTTTAATCGGGTTCTGAGCATCAATGCCCAGAGGACAAATCCAGGCAGAGAAGGCTGGAACTGCTGGGCAGTGGCGGCGCACGCCTTTAATCCCAGCACCTGAGAGGCAGATGCAAGTGGATCTTGTGAGTTCAAGACTAGCCTGGTCTACAGAGTTCCAGGACAGCCAGGGCTACACAGGGAAACCCTCTCTTGAGAAAAAAAAAAAGTAAAGAAGGAAGAAAGGAAAGAAAGAAAGAGAAGAAAGAAAAGGAAAGGAAGAAAAGAAAAGAAAAAAGAAAAGAAAACTGGACCCGATTGGTAGGCACAGTAGTGCACGCCTGTCATCCCAGCACCTGGAAAGCAGACCAGGAGAATAGGGAGTTCCAGGCCAGCCACAGATGCAGAGCGGGTTCAAAGCCAGCCTGAGTTGCAAGAGATCATCTCTTAAAACAAAAATCAGAAGCCAAGGATGATACAGGCCTTTAGCAGCGCTAGAGCAGCGGGAAAGGCACGAGAATGGTGAGTTCCGGGCTAGCCTGGGCAGCATGGAGAGGCCTAATCTGCAAACAAAGACAAAACTGCCCCAGGTCCCAGGGAAAGGGCAAGTTCCTGGCCTGCCCGGCCCACGAGGGTTCCCAGCAGCTCAGCCAGTGTCTAGCGGTGCAGCTCCCCTGTCTCAGGCTTTGCTCTCCACCCCCAGGTGTCTGACTTGCAACCCGGAAAGCAGTACATGTTCAGGGTCCAGGCCATGAACTCAGCTGGTCTGGGACAGCCATCCGTGCCCACTGACCCCGTGCTCCTGGAGGACAAGCCAGGTAGGATGGCCAGGGAGGACCAGGCTGCACTGAGGGAGGCTGGGAGTAGGAGGAGCCCGGGGCGGGAAGGTGGGGAAGCCTGGGGGTTCAGCTGGAGGCCTGGATCCAGGGGGCTGTCCCACCCGCCATTCTGCCTTCCCACTGCCATCTCAACTTTGCCTGATGGCCTGTGCCCCTCCCCCTCCCTTCCCTCTCCCCACACGCGTTTTCCGCAGGCTGTGAGGGTGTCTTCCATGCTGTAAGGATGAACTTACACAAATACTTCAATGGATAACCAGCTCCACCTCCATCGTTCCGTGTAGCTCTGCCTCTCCTGAGCTCGCAGGGCCCGTGGTCTCTCCTGCTATGCAACCCAGAGTCTCCTAGGTCCCTCACACAGTAGCACCCACTTCTAGTGCAAAACAATTAAGCCACCAAGGCCCGCAGGCAGCAGATGGCGGACTCACCCACTCATGACTATAAAGCACTTGTCCATTAAGTGCTCGATCAACAGCTACTCGGGGAGGGTAGCATGGCACCAGGGGCACAGCCATGGGTGAGGAAGCCCAGCTCTGCTGCTGTGAGGAGAGGGACTGGGGCAGGGGATGAACGGGCAGTAAAGGCAGATAGCAAAGTGGTCCAGGAGGAAGTCTTAGGATAGCCAGGAGCAAGGCAGAGATATCCCGCAGTGGTGGAAGGCTTGTCTAGATCTGGGTCTTATCACACAGCACTGTAGAGATGAAAAGAAAGAAGAGAAAAAGAATGTTTAAAGACACGAGCCAGGGCCGGGCAGTGGTGGTGCACACCTTTAATCCCAGCACTTGGGAGGCAGAGGCAGGCCAATTTCTGAGTTTGAAGACAGCCTGGTCTACAAAGTGAGTTCCAGGACAGCCGGGGCTACACAGAGAAACCTTGTCTCGAAAAAAAAAAAAAAACAAATAAATAAATAAATGAATGAATGAATAATAAAAAAATAAATAAAAATAAAGACCCGAGCCAGGTGTGGGGACACACACCTGAAATCCTAACGCTCCAGAGGTCAAGGTTGTAGAATTGTGGACAGCCTGGACTACATAGTGAATTCAAAGCCAGCCTGGGCTAATATAGCAAAATGTTGTGTCAAAGAGAACTAAGAGGGTCAGGGGGAAAGTGGAGGAAGGGGAAGGAAAAAACACTGGGATGGGTAGTCAGTCAAGAAGGACTTCTTGGAGGAGGTGACATTGGAGTTGATCATGAACAGCTTCAGAGGTCACAAGAAGTCTGAGGGAAATCCTTCCTGTGCCTTCCCGAATCTCACCCCAGACGCCCAGGAGATAGAAGTTGGTGTGGACGACGAAGGCCAGATCTACTTGGCTTTCGAAGCCCCGGAAGCCCCTGACTTCTCTGAGTTTCAATGGTCCAAGGATTACAAAGGCCCACCAGACCCACAGAGGGTAGAGGTGGAGGACGAAATGAACAAGTGAGGGGGACGGGGCGGGGCTGGGGCGGGGCTTGGGCGGGGCGGGTGGGACAGGGCTTGGGGGCAGGGGAGACAGTACCCAAAGGCTGCAGAACTGGTAGGGAGACACACAGGTTGGCCTGGGCTGCCCGGTCAGCCATGGTGGTGCTGGCTTCCAGCTCAGAGAGAAGCAGAGGAGAAATTTCTGCAGGGCAGAAATGGAGGCCTTCTTTGGGGATTCTGTTTTGATAAGTGGTCATGGGTGTGTCTGCCTTACTTCCTGAAGCAGACACGGAGTCGCTGGCTGCTTGGTTGTAGAGCGTGTGCCACACTGCCTCTCTGGAGGGGACCTCAAGGG
Organism: Apodemus sylvaticus; assembly: GCF_947179515.1. NCBI lineage: Eukaryota > Metazoa > Chordata > Mammalia > Rodentia > Muridae > Apodemus > Apodemus sylvaticus. The sequence continues at coordinate 149,309,438 of NC_067474.1, forward strand.
GGTGCAAGGGTCCCATCTTGGCCAGGACCTGGAAAGGAGCACAAGTCACCAGAGCTCCTGCCCCTCAACTTTCCCTGCTGGCTTGTCCCCTCCCCCTCCCCGCATGCCTCTTCTACAGGCTGTGAGGGAGTCTTGCGTTTTCAAGACCAAAGCTCCCTCTCAGAGGTCAGCTCAGCTCTCTCTGCCAGGTCCAAGGTCATCCTGAAGGAACCCGACCTTCAGGACCTGGGCATCTACTCCGTGGTGGTCCCCGATGCCGACGAAGACACCTCCGCTAGCCACACGCTGACAGAGGAAGGTAATGGCCTTACGCCCTGACACCTCCACAGGAAAACAGATCGTAGCCCCAGAGCCCAAGTACCAACGCTCATAGAAGCCAAGGGGACATGGAGGCTCAGCCCGCCCAGAGATGAGCACTGATGTGGCCGCTCCCTCGGAGCCTGGCCTGCAGAGGTGCTTCTCTGAGGAGCATATGCAACCCTGGGTGGCCTGGGGTCGCTGCAGCATCTCCCACAGTGCCCCAGGAGCGAAGCCCGCCCGCGGTGCTTACCAGCCATCTCTGGGACGCATGGGGTCGATGGCAAAGCGGAGCTCTCTTGGAACGTCTCAGCATGGTGGCCCGAGGCTGGCTGTACTCGAACCCTCTGACCTAACCTTGCATCTGTTTTCTTTCATGCCCCAGAGCTGAACAAGCTCAAGAAGTTGAGTCACGAGATCAGAAACCCAGGTAAACATGGAGACGTGACCTGGTTCCTAACGGCCTGTGAACCTGTGCTGCGCAGAGCTGAGTCAGGCAGGCAGAGAGCAAAAGTATAACCTGGGAGCGAGAGAAAGGGGAGCCACAGACTGGAAAACCAGAGACCAGAGGCAAAGGCCGGCCGGCAGGGAGCCAGAGAGATGCAGAGGGAACTGAGGCCGCTCTTATCAGCAAGAGCATCACCACCACCATCACTATCCGCACCACCCATATCATTATCACCATCGCTGCCCTTGTCACCACCACCATCATAATCACCATCGACACTACCACCATCATCACAATCATCACTACCATCAGCGTCACCACTATCACCACCACCACCTCCATCATCAGTATCACCGCCATCATCGCCATCACCATCACCACCGTCCCTATCAGCTCTTGAGACATCTGGACGTTAGATCGTCTAAACCTCCGCTTCCCTGTCTTGTCTGTGGATGGTGGAATCCTCAAGGCCAGCCAAACACTTGATCACAAATTGGAACCATTTTCCAAATCCCCCGCTCAGGCCAGGCTCCAGCCAAGTCAGAATGGGCGGGGTGAAGCCAGATGCTAGAGATTAAGGTCCCTTGAAGAGGAAATGCGGTCCTGAAATCAGCTCAGTCGACAGAGAGCTTCCGGGCCTCCAGCCAGGCCCAGCAAGAGTTTTTTCCCACTTTCATTGCCAAGGCAGAACTGGGTGGGAGGGAGCGGGGCTGAGGGGCGGGGTTTAGCACTGAGTGGGCGTGGCTGAACAGAGAGGGGCGGGGCAGGCCCGGAGGAGGGGGGCGACGGCTCCCACCCTCCCACTCACCCCGGTCCTGTGTCTCCCAGTCATCAAGCTGATCTCTGGCTGGAACGTGGACATCCTCGAACAAGGTGAGGTGCGACTGTGGCTGGAGGTGGAGAAGCTGTCGCCCGCCGCAGAGTTGCACCTCATCTTCAATGAGAAGGAGATCTTCAGCTCCCCGGTAAATGGGTAAACGGTAAACAGTGCCCACGGTCCCTGGGGAGGCTCCCGTGTCCCAAGCAAGGCCTCACCCACGAGCCCGGGCCTGGGGCCCCCTGTTATTTTAGTAATAGCTGCCATGCTTTGGCTGTCCTAGCAGTGGGGAGTACAGACAAGGTCTCCTGGCTTTTGGTACGAAGATGGGGTGGGATGGGGGGGGGAACTGTTACTAACCAGAGTGGGGACATTTCCACATCCACTGCCATTTTCAGATGTCCTTCCCAGCATCCCTAAGATGGGAAGGCCTACCTGGGGCTGAGAGTTCTCCAGGCCTAAACCTCTGCTTTCGCTGTAAATATAAAGCACTCGAGGCCTGGCAGACACCCAGGGAAGCGGTTTTCTTTTCTCAGCCGCCTTGCAGTGCTTGTCTTCCTGTCTTGACCCTTTGCTTTTCTCCCTTCTCATTATAAATCGGGACAAGGAGCTGGAGCATAGGCCAGTGGTCCACATTGTATCCAAGAGTCTGCCACCAGCACACTGGGTTTTATTTTGAATGATATTTATACAACATTCTTACCATTTTCTTTCTAATGCATAAGGATGATAAATAGATTTGTCAGAATGGCCTGTTGGCATTCAGTTGTCTTTACCTAAAACCCAGTGGATTCCTGTGACAGTGTCCTATCGAATCTCATCTCCAGGATGGCAAAGCAGTCATCTGAATTCATGGGTTAGGGCTGAGGTGCAACTCGGTCCTAGAGAGCTCAGGCCTACTGTGGGCAAGACCCTGAATTAGAGCTGGAGAAGGAAAGAAGGAGGGAGGGAGGGGGAAGAGGGAGGAAGAAGGGGAGGGGAAGAGAGGGGCAGGGAGGAGGAGGGAGGGGGAAGGGAATATATTTTCCAGAGAAATGGGATGATGGTTTTGGTCAGAGGAAATATTTGGAAAATGTGTGACCAGCCCTGGGGGCGCCCAGTCTCTCTCTCTCTCTCTCTCTCTCTCTCTCTCTCTCTCTCTCTCTCTCTCTCTCTCTCTCTCTCTCTTTCTCTCTCTCCCTCTGTTTCTGCCTCAGTCTCTGTGTCTGTACACCTTAGGAGTGTGCACAGAGCTGCCACACACTCTCAGAGGCACTGTGTAAAGTCTGAACAGAGGTTCTCAACCTGTGGGTCTTGACCTCTTTGTGGGGTCAAATGATCTTTCATAGGGGTGACCTAAGGCCATGGGAAAACACGGACATTTACATTATGATCTATAACCGTATGATGTAGCAACAGCATGAAGAACTGTGTTAAAGGGTGGCACGTGGCATTAGGAAGTCTGGGAACCACTGGTCTAGAGGCTTCCATGGACGTGGGTCCGGTCACCGGCTAAGTAGGTCCTCCCTTCCCTCTGTCACCCATGCAATTAAAGCCAGGGTAGTGAGGACCTAAAGGCAGAGAATAAACCGCTGCCAGTGTGCCGCGAGCTGTCATCGGCTGTTAGCGCTACAGAGTAGGTATGGCCGTGTAGGAGGGACGCTGGGTGACGCCAGCCCGTGGCCTCATCCCTCAGAGGGTCAAGCTCATCCTCAGCCACAGGGAAAGTTTGAGGCAAAGGACCCAGGTTTGGATCCCAGCACCCACAAGGCGGCTCACAGTCCTCCTTTACTCCAGTTCTAGAGGACCCGATGTCCTCTGCTGACCTCCATGGGCACTGCTTGTGCGTGGTACACAGACACGCACACAAAACCCCGTACACAGAAAATAAAAATAATAAATTTTTTAAGTAAAAAAAAAAAAAAAAAACCTCAAAGTGGGAGAGAGATGGCCTAGTAGGTAAAGCACAAGCCACCAAGCCTGGTGACACCAGCCTAATCCCCAGGGTCCACATAAGAAAGAGAACGCAGAGCTGACTTCTGTAAGTAGTTCTCTGAACTCAACACATGTGCTGTGGCCCATAACACACACACATACACACACACACACACATGCATGCATACATGTACATACAATGGCCCACATCTGCAGGTTTGCTTTTTTCTTTTCTTTTCTTTTCTTTTCTCTTCTTTTCTTTTCTTTTCTTTTCTTTTGTTTTTAAGACAGGTTTTGCTGGGCAGTGGTAGCACATGCCTATAATCTCAGCACTTGGGAGGCAGAGGCAGGTGGATTTCTGAGTTCAAGGCTAGCCTGGTCTACAGAGTGAGTTCCAGGACAGCCAGGGCTACACAGAGAAACCCTGTCTCGAGAAAAAAAGAAACAAACAAAAAAGTAATGATTTTTTAAAATTTAAATTGTAAAAGAAGTTGAAAATAACCGAAGAGACACAGTTCAGCTACAGATCTTACTGTAAATTATCACTAACAGATAATCCCCGGATCTGCTGGGGATTCCAGGTTTATTCAAGCAGGAAAATGCCACCAGGAATCCCTCCCCCGTCCCTGGAGGTCAACTGTTCTGCACATAGTACCCCCCCCCCATCCGATCATATCCTGAGGTGTCCTCCCAACGGAACTCTCAGGACAGGAAATGCCCAAAAAGGACTCAGGGATTTGTTCCACCAGAACCGCAAGATCAACTTTGACCGAGAGAAGGGCTTGGTGGAAGTTATCATCCAGCAACTTTCCGAAGACGACAAGGGGTCCTACACCGCCCAGCTCCAAGATGGAAAAGCCAAAAACCAGATCACCCTCGCCCTGGTGGATGACGGTCAGCCTGGCCCCGCCCCTCTCCACCGCCTTGAACCCATCCTTCCTCTCCATACCCCCACCCCCACACACACTCACCTACCCCACACCCCCCACACAGTCCCCTACCCCCAACCCCCCACCCCCCACCCCACCCCACCCCCGAGTCTCTCTGCTCTAAGATCCGCTAAGCACATCCCTGGTCTTCCTTCCATCCGCCCCAGTTCCCTTTGCTCTCTCCACTCATGCCGTTTCCTCCGCGTGTATTCACAGATTTTGACAAGCTTCTGAGAAAGGCAGATGCAAAGAGAAGAGACTGGAAGAGAAAACAGGGTAAGTCATTGATCGGTGCTGAAAAATACCAGCCCAGCCAAGGAGGTTCACCATGATCTAGGCAAGTCCTGCCCTGATAACAGAACAAAACTTCATTTTCGAAGCCCTAGGGCCAGCCTGTGACTCCTTAAAGTCCTCTTCGTTTAAGGAGACCCCAGGCCCCTTACCCCCACCCCCCCCCCACCCCACCCCCGCGCTGCCGCCGCCGCCGCCTTGCCGCGGCCTTGCCCTGGTCCTTAGAGACCAGAGTCTTTGGCAGTCTCCTGCTCGGCTGGTTTTCCTTGTCTGGCCACCAGATGGCGCCCGGGTTCAGCTTAAAGCTGGTTTGTTCCCTTTCCCCCTGCAGGTCCCTATTTCCAGGAGCCTTTGACCTGGAAGGTCACAGAGGACTGCCAAGTGCTTCTGACGTGCAAGGCAAGTCTACACCCCATCTCCAACTCGGCCATCGGTGAGGAGTGACCTGTGACTTGTCCCCAAGCCCAGTACCAATGGACCCTTTCCAACTCCACCCTGAGATTCTATCTCCTGTGATTGGCTGATCCCAAGCCTGGGAAGTGGCCCCTGGGAAAGAGTGCACGCAGAGAGACACAGTCAGTCTCACACACACACACACACACACATACACACACACACATACACACACATGTGTGTGTGTCTGTATGATTTGATTTTACCTGTCTCACAATCATCCACACTTTGCACAAGACCTCAGAGGAAATCAAGAAGGCAACAAGCTGAAGACAGAAAGGTTACAGGGGCCAGGTCCCAACCAAGCCACCCAGACTCAAAGCCCAGGTCCTTTGAGAACGTGCAAGAAAGCCCCTCCACCAGCACACTCTTTCTGAGAGGAACACCATCTGTGCTCCTCAAGGTCCTGGCATGCAGAGTTCCCTTAGGCCTCTGGGAACATGCAAGCTCGAGGCAGAATTACTAAAACAACGAGCCTTATGCTCGATCAGATACACTCGGGAAATTCATTAATTATAAGGCAGGGCTATGCACTACCAGGTTCTTCGAGGAGAACTTCCTGGAGGAGGTAACATCTGATTTCATCAAGAGGCCTAAATGTTCACAAAACCAGTAAAAGAGGTCAAGAGGCAGGAAATGACATTAGCAAAAGTCAGGACCCAGAGGTCAGCCCTTGAGACACATAGGAAGGGATCAGCTGACTTTAGTGCACCGGGTGTCTCGGTGGTGGGCCATGTGGGAAGAGCTATGTTGAAAATGGAAAGTCTGATGGCCTCCCTCACGCCCTGTCCTCCTCAGGTAACCAACACAAAGAAGGAGAGTCGCTTCCAGTGGCTCTTCCAGAAGAAAGAGGCGCCCCGTGGGCAGTACAACCCGCAGACCGGAGATGGGAGTCTCTCCATTGAGGGGGTAAGCGCAGGTGGGACTTGGGGTTCACCTGCTCAGCTGCCCACGGAATGGTGCCAAGAGCGCTGGGTGGAGCCTGAGCAGAGCTATTCACTAGGGAGCGCCAGAGCGCAGTCAAGTTCAGGGGTTGGAGAGCTCTGAGCCCTGAGCCCTTGCTGCTGCCAAACCAACGCGCGCACAGCTGTCTGTAGCTCCAGTTCGCCCTCTTCTGGCCTCCGTGGGCATTACACCCACACAGTGCACAGACATGCATGCAAACACTCGCTCGTACACATAAAACTGTTAAAGAGAATGTTTTTTAACAGATAAATACTAGGACCTGGGAGTGTGATTCGACTGGTAGAAAGCTTCTGGGAAGCCACAAAACCCTTTGTTTGATCCCCAGCACCACAGAAATGGAAGTGGGAAAGCTACAGGGTTTGAGGGAAGCCCAGACTGTGTGTCTAATAAATAAATAAATAAATTTGCCAGGCGGTGGTGGCACACGCCTTTAATCCCAGCACTTGGGAGGCAGAGGCAGGCAGATATCTGAGTTTGAGGCCAGCCTGCTCTACAGAGTGAGTTCCAGGACAGCCAGGGCTACACAGAGAAATCCTGTATCAAAACAACAACAACAAAAAAAAAAAACCTAAATAAGTAAAGAGTAAAGCCAGGCATGGTAGCTCACTCCCTTAATCCTAGCACTGGGGAGGCAAAGGTAGGAAGAGCTCTGTGAGTTCAAGGCCAACGTGGTCTATAAAGTGAGTTCCAGGACAGCCAATGCACAGAGAGGCTCTGTCTTGCGAAGCAACTGAAAAATATATATATAAGTAAACTAAAAATAAGTAAACAAACAAAACTAATTAATGCTTTATAAAAAACACTCAAAATTAACATTAAAAACCTGGACATAAGTGTTTTGAAACATAGGCCCAGAATTACTTATTACTAATATTTTTCTGTGTCTCAGGATCCAGACCTGGTTCTGGTCCAGCACATGCAGCCTTGGGCTAGTCAGTGACCCTCTCTGACCTTACAGTTCTCTGTGAGCTCCCTGCCCAAGTCTGGGGTGGAGGACCAGAATGATGTGCCCCGGAGAGGCCAGTCAGAGAAAGCAGGCTTGGGGCTGGGTTCTTTCCTAGGTCCCTCCAGGCACACACCCCAGAGGACTAAGACCTCCCAATGCACAACTGACCTCTTCCCGTCAGATACCTGCCTGCTGCTGACTCCCAGAGCCTCAGGCTGGGGGATAGGGACGCTGGGTAATTGTTCACAGGTTCTTACTAGGAAGGAAATGATAAGTCAAGGGTCTTCTCCCACATCTTGATTGGGATGTGCTTCCCAAAAGGGGTGTGGCCTTCAGTGGGTGCTTAATATTCATGGGGCAGAGCTTTCTGTCTGTCACAGTGTTAGTCCCTGGGTCCTTGAAGGACATCGGGGACACAAGCGCTACTTCATGGCTGGGTAAACTGAGGCTCTGACAGGTGAAGTTCAAGGACATATGACTAGAGTTGGGTCAGAAATCACTCCCTCAGTGGGTGCAGCCATGTCTGCTCCACAAGGCTGAGGCATACCTAGATTTCTGTCTGCCCCAGTGCCTGCTCTAGGGATCTTTGCTCTCTCCAGCACCACCCAAGTATAACTGGGACTTTAAGACCTTCTGTGGGTAAAAAAGAAAAGCTTTAGAGGGAACCTTACCTCTGCGTTGGATTCTGCCCCAAAGTCACTGTGTGGAGTGGCCCAGGTGGGAGGGGCCTTTGAGGACCCTGAAGGAGCTGCCTTACTTATAAGATGTCACTTCTGACCTCTGCTTCTTGACCTAAAAGCACGACCCTGGGCTGAGGCTGAGCTTAGTAGGTGGTTTGTCTAGCAGGTGAGATGGCCAAGGTTCTGTCTTCAGCAAACATTTTCAAAAATGCAGTCACGTTCTCAGTTCAGTGACTGTTGCTGCAGATTTGATTCAAGACTGCAAGCACATACCAGAAGGACTCCATGTTCTGAGCTGAGGAAAATGTGCTTCCTTCTGGGGAAATGCAGGGTGTCCTGGTGCCGGAGCCTTAGGGAGAGGAGCGTGTTGGAGAATTCTCGTCCTGCACAGACAGGCTCTGCACAGGCTCTGCAGGCTGAGCTGGGCTGCACTCTAAAAGCCACCTGGGAAACCAGATGTGTTCATTTCTACCCTCAGTACACACACACTCACAGACTCACACTCACTCACACACCCAGACACACACACTCACAGACACACACACTCACAGACTCACTCACACACACATTGTCACCCACATACACACACACTCATTTACACCCACACATTCACTCATACACACTCATACAAACACACACATACACTCACACAGACATGCACAGTCAGTCACAAATACTTATACATACAGACACTCACACACATACACTCACACATACACAACCAGTCATAACACACTCATACAAATACTCACACATAAAAGCACTCACATACATATATTCATATAAATGCTCATATACATATACTCACACACATACAAACACACACATGTACTCATACATATACACTCACACACAAATCATATACACATACACACTCATACACGGTCACACTTACTCAAACACACCCATATGCACTCACACAATACACTTACACACATTCAAATACACACATACACTTATGCATACTCTCACACATATATACAGTCAGTCACACACACTCAAATGCTCACACACATACACTTACACACATACACACACTCATACAAACTCATACACACACAAATATTCTCACACACATATTCACACACTCTCAGACACACATGCACACACTCTCTAGGCCCACCAACTCCAGAGCTAACAGAACCCACACAGGGTGGGGACCTGGGACCTCCTGACTCGCTGTCACCCCTTGCACACACTGTCATCCTCTTCCATAGTTTTCAAAAGAAGACCAGGGAGTCTACAGAGCAGTGGTTTCTGATGACAGAGGGGAGGATGACACTGTGCTGGACCTCACAGGTGAAGGTAGGAGCTAGTGACATCAGGGATGGGAGAAGGGCTGTGGGGAGCTCACACAGGAGCAAGAGACTGTGGTGTGACATGTGGCCTAAGATGTGTGGGATCTCTGTGCCACTTGGGGAAACTGAGGCACAGAGAGGTTCAATGAGTTGCCCAAGGTTACACAGCTAGCCACTGGCAAGGACCTGATACGTGTGCTGCTATGGTATGCCACAGCTAATCCAGGCTTGAAGCCCCTCCACCCGCAGAGGGCCCTGGCTGTTCTTGAGGCTGGTTGATGCAGCTCACAAGAAAATTAGAAGGAACCAGGTGGTGGTGGCAGTGCACACCTTTAATCCAAACACTCAGGAAACAGAGGCAGGTGAATCTCTGAGGTTGAGACCAGCCTGGTCTACAGAGCAAGTTCTAGAACAGCCAATGCTGCACAGAGAGTAGATGATAGATAGATAGATAGATAGATAGATAGATAGATAGATAGATACATACATACATACATACATACATACATACATAGGTAATAGATAGATAAGAGATAGATAAATAGATAGACAGATGATTGGTAGATAGATAAATAGACAGATGATACATACATACATACATACACAGGATGATACATACATACATACATAGATGATAGATAGGTAATAGATAGATAAGAGATAGATGATAGACAGATATCAGATGGCAGCATTTTGTCTGATTCATCTACCATTCAGCACCTAAGAGCCCTCCCATCCCCAAGTCATTCTCCAGTCTCCCCTCAGAGAGGCTCTGAGCTTCCTCACCCTTCTCCAAAGTTACCACCACCACCCCTGGACATCCCTAAGGGAACCCCCCAGTTGACCATCTCCCTCTCTCCAGTCCTAGATGCCGTCCTGACTGAGCTGGGCAGGATTGGTGGTGAGTGAGCATGTCTTCCTCTTTGCCTTGGCCTGGCTAATGCCAACAAGCCTCCAAGAAGTCCCCTAACAACCTTAGCTTCAGGCATCTGCCCTCAGTGAGGGGGTGGAAGGCCCTGCCCCCTCGCAGTATGGTGTTCCCTCCTTACCTCTCTGGAGCTGCAGCAGGCAGGTCCTCAGGGGACACTCACCTTTGACCTCTGCTCTCAGCTCTCTCTGCAACTCCACTGAAAATCCAGGGGACCGAAGAGGGAATCCGGCTCTTCAGCAAGGTCAAATACTACAATGTGGAGTACATGAAGACAGCTTGGTTCCACAAGTAGGTTGGCCATGCCCCAGAGCCCTTGCCAGTTGGAAGGTTCCAGTGCCTGTGCCTTGAGGATTCCTCTCCTCCTCCCCCTACCTAGTCCTCCCACAAGTCCTGCCTACAGGGATGAAAGGAATACAAGAGTCATTCCCCAGGGGATGATGGGAATGCTGGTGGTAGGACCATTTATCTGAGGTCTCCATGACAACCGAAGGATTATGGTACCCAGAGCATATGTGGAAACTGAGGGAGGAGAGGATGCAGGAGTCGCTAGAGGGATGTGCACTTGCCGGCCCCTGTAGCCTCCACAGAGCCAAGTGCCCAGGCTCAGGAGGCCGGTCCAGGTAGAGAGAGCTGTGGGAGGGTCAGGACGGGAAGTCAGGAAGGCTTCCACAAAGGTTCAATCAAGTTGTTCCAGATCATTTGAGAACAGGGTCTTCCCTAGAGTGTCTTGCTATGTGCAGGCCTCAGCCTTGTGGAGCAGACATGGCTGCACCCATTCTGTAGGGAAACCTGGACCAACTCGGGAAAATCTGTGCATGAGTGAGGGCCACTGGAAGCTTCAGAGTGACTGGGGGTCCCTTCTCCAGCCAGAGTTTCTGAATCCTGTGACAATAGGCTTAAGGAACAGAACACTGGGGACGTGGACTAGATATCTTGAGGGATGAAATTTAAGAAGAAATAGGGAAGAGTGGAACCTTCTCTGGGTTCTGAAGTTAGGAGACAAGGGTATGCAGAAACACCGGAAGGTTGGGATGAGAAGGAAGAGGTGGGTGGGGTGACCCCAAGAGCAGGGAGGCCACTACCCCAAGAATGCCCTCTGCTCATCACTCCAGCCTGCCGGGCATACCACAGCCACAGACCCAGCTTCTGCACGCAGATGGTCTGCCATGGGGTTGGATGAAGAAAGGGAGAAGTAGCTGAATGCCGATGGATGGATGGGCGGATGGGCAGACGATGAACGAAACACTATACAGTGGATGGAGGAGTGGATCCATGTCAAGTGTCTGGTGGGTGGCCAGGGCGCCAGCACCACGCACCACCCTAGTCCTTCTATGCCTTTCATTCAGAGACAAACGTCTGGAGAGTGGCGATCGGGTTCGGGCAGGCACCACCCTGGATGAAATTTGGCTCCATATCCTGGACCCCAAGGACTCAGATAAGGGCAAATACACCCTGGAGATCACCGCTGGGAAGGAAGTCCGGCAGCTCTCAGCAGACCTGTCTGGGCAAGGTGAGCCATCCTCCTGTCTGTCTGTCTGTCTGCTGAGAGCTCTGTCTAGACAATCCCAGGGGCTCAGGCACCATGGCAGGAGGATCAGGAGTTCAAGGTCATCCTCAGCTACACAGTGAGTTTGAAGCCAGCCCAGACTGCCTGGAACCTTGTCTCACATCAGAGGATGGAGGAGTGGCAAGAAGGTTCAGGAGCTAAAAGCTACGCAAAACTGAGCCCCGTGAGTGCTCATATAAACCGGAAGAAGAGAACTGACTTTGTGAAGTTGTCCTTTGACCTTCACAGCTACACACAATAACAACAGATTAAAAACAAAAAAAAAATTATTTTTACTTATTCACTTTGCACCCCACTTATACCCGTCACCCCCTCCCACAGACCTTTCCCATCCCATATCTCCTCTGAGCAGGTGGGAGCTCCCCTAGGTATCCCCCCACCCCGACCTTGGCACTTCAAGTCTCTGCAAGGCTAGGCGCTTCTTCTCCCACTGTGGCCAGACAAGACAGCCCAGCCCCAAGCTGCACATCTGCTACCTATGTGCGGGGGAGGGAGGGCGCTAGGTCTAGCCCATATATGCTCTTCGGTTGGTGATTCAGATTCTGAGAGCCTGGAGGATCCAGGTTAGTTGACTCTGTTGGTCTTCCTGTAGAATTCCTATTCCCTTAAGGGCCATCCTCCTGTTCTTCCAGAAGAGTCCCCAAGCTCCATCCACTGTTTGACTGTGAATGTCTATATCTGCCTGAGTCAGCTGATGGGTGGAGCCTCTCAGAGGACAACTTGCTCCTGTCTGCAGGCATAACAGAGTATCATTAAGTGTTAGGGACTGGCACTTGCCCATGAGATGGCTCTCAAGTTGGGCTGGTCATTGGTTGGCCATTCCCCAGTCTCAGCTCAATCCCCTGAGCCTGCATTTCTTGTAGACAGGATAAATTTTTGGTTGAAAGTTGGATGGGTGAGTTGGTGTCCCTATTGCTCCACTGGGTGGGTACAGGAGGTGGCCTCTTCAGGTTCCATATTGCCAGTATAGTGAGGTCTCTGTCATGTCCTGCAGATGCCCCTCCCCCACTCCCCCACCCGGTCAGTTGCAGACTTCCATTCATTCCCAAGGCCACCTCTCCTGTCCTTCCCCAAAACCAAAAAAAAAAAAAAAATAAAGGAAAATTCCACAATGAGGTCAGGCAAGGTGGCATGGTGGCATATCCCTGTAATCTTAATACACAGGAGGCAGAGGCAGGAGGATAGCAAGTTCAAAGCAGATCATCCTTGGCTAAACAGTGGGAATTTGTCTCCAAAAGATATAGAAAAAAGAAAATCCTGAGGCCTTTCAGAGGTTCTCTCCCCTTCCGAACCTAGCCCTGCCCTGTGAGAATCCTGGAGTGGGGAGGGAACTGGGGATGGCAGTCCCCTCTCAGCCCTGTCCTGTCTTTGTCTTGCAGCTTTTGATGATGCCCTGGCAGAGCACCAGAGACTGAAGTAAGTTTCTCCTGTTTTCCTTGTGAATCACAGGCGCCCTCAGGGCACAGTGACTGTCTTTAGGCCTCTGCTGGGAGCATTAGCAGGTTCCACCTTCCTCCTCTCACACAGAGAGAGAGACAGAGGACAACATTCTGTTCCCTTTTCTGTGTTTCAGGGCCTTGGCTGTCATTGAGAAGAGTGAGTCCCTGGTTGTCTTCTTCCTCGTCTTCCTGAGTCCAGGCTGGCTTCTCTAGAACCCCGGCCTCCTGGCGGGCTCTGGGGACACCTGGGAGTTAGCCATAAAAAGACAAGTGGATAAGGAACCTGAGGATACTTGAAGTCAGTTGGACAGACTGGTGTGGGTCCAGTGCCGAGCAGGTGCACACGACCCTCTGTCGGAACCCAGTTTCGGAGAGCTGAGAGGAGCAAGGCTAGGCTAGCCTTTGCAAGTGGAACATAGGAAGGGGTAGCCTAGAACCTGCAGGCTTGCGGGGTTGGCGGAAGTGATGGTGGGTCTAACCCAGAATCAGCCCCAGGCACAGGGGAGGTGACAGTTCCCAGGAAGCCACTGCCACTCCACGTTCAACTCTGTCCCACTTATGAGCTCACCCCTGCCCCCAGCCAGCTATGAACAGTCCAGTGTTAGGAGTATGGCTTGCAGGTATCCGTGGCCAGTGATGGTGCCCAGTGATGGACAGAGGAGGCAGCAGAGTCCTGCAGCCTTACCTACCTAACAAGGGAGGAACCTAGTGAGCTCTGAGTATCTGGAACACTGTCAGGACATCAACACAGATCTGCTGGTGCCTCTCTCTAGTGTCCCCAAGTGACATGAAGGACAGGCATTGGATATGTAACTGCAGTCTGACAGTCCCAGGTTCCAAGTGACTTCACAGGGTCACCCAACCCTAGAGGAGACAGCATGGCCAGCCAGCTTCATGTGCGCTCAGGCCAGAGGGGGACTCTTACACCACCACCTGGTTGTATGCCCAACACAAATGTCCCCTTCCATCCAGGACTCCCACAGAAGGAACTTGGACTTGACCCCCATCTGGTTGCGGGGACTTGAGAAACTGGAGTCCGGGAGGGAACCAGATCACCTCCCCAGCTGTGGAAAGCTAGTACAACTTCCTTCCCATGGCTGTGTCCATCCCTGGGGCCTTCCCTATCTGGGTCAGGGTCCTTCTCCATCACACTGGGCAGCAGCTTCTGCACCAGGCTTTTTGCGTTATCAAGAACACATGGTCAAGGTCTCCCAATGGCCTCCGATGCAGTATCTGGGACACATTTGACTCTATTTAGTAACTTATACCCACACTGTCTTCCTGTGGCCACCAGGATCTTCCTTGGACCAGAGTCAGAGTGTCCCAAAAGCCACTGCTTTCCCTAGCCCCCTCTTGGTGTCCCAACCCCACTGTGCATCAGAATCCGTTAGTTCCTATTCAGAACAATCTCATTCACCTTCTTCCTCTGGAGGACAGATGCTCTTCACTGTAATCCCTGGGTACCACTAATCATATTTCCCTCAGTAGCAGAAACAGCTCTCGTATCACGGCTTCCACTTATGGAGACAAGGAGCTGGGAGGCGAGGTGTCGGGGAGATGTCGAGGGAGGAACTAGAAAGAAGCCTCCCTGATACCAACCCTCCACTCTGAGGAAAGTCACTGGGCAGGAGGGCAGCTGGCAGGACTCCACCACTCAGGACTTTTCTTTCCATTCCAGATCGGGCTAAAGTTGTACGGGGCCTGCCAGACGTGGCCACCATCATGGAAGATAAGGTACCATTCCATTCCTCCTGGCCCTCAGCCAGTCCATCCCACGCTTGTGTTCCCTCAAGGATCCCTTCCAGGTCATGATATAGGAGAGAGCTCAGGATGGCAGGCTAGCCAGAGAGGCTGGACCTGCCGCAGCCGGTCACGTGGCTTAATGATGATGTGTGTCTCAAGGAAAACCACTGAGCCTGGAGTCAGACCCTTGTGCTCACCCTGGCTCTGCCCCATCCTTAGACAGCCTCAGTGGGAACCTGCCCACCTGGGACTCTGGCTCCCACAAGACTTTAGGTGACTCCTAAAAGCTGTAGTGTTTCAAAAGTCTGTCTGGTGTTTGCTTTGTGCGGGCTACTAGTACGCGTTAGCACACATCTCCACTGATTTTGCCACACCCACCCACCCACCCAAGGCAACCGCTGGAACTAGGGTATTAATTCTAGTCCCACTTGACAGCAGGAGAAACTGAGACCTAGAGTGGTTAAGGGACTGGTGAAGGCCACACAACCTGGCCAGCAGAGCTGAAGGTCAGCTCAGTTCCAGAGGCTGTGAGTTTCACTGTTGTGCCATATGCTACCTTAGACCTCACTCAAGAACTTCCAAACTCAGTTTACAAACCTTTGGGTCTAAGCAGTACAATCTTAGGAGCTGAAGTTGTTCAGCAGTTAAGAGCATTAGCTGTTCTTCTGAAGGCCCCAGATTCAATTCCCAGCACCAATGGTGGCTCACAAACATCTGTAACTCCAGTTTGAGGGGATCCAGTGCCCTCTTCTGGCCTCCACAGGCACTGCATATATGTCTTATACATACATACATACATACATACTTACTTACATACATACATACATACATACATACATAACAAACATATGTACATATGTGCAGACAAACACTCAAACATAGTTTTGTTTTTTTGAGACAGAGTTTCTCTGTGGCCCTGGCTGCCCTGGAACTCACTACTAGGTCGTTAATAGAGAATTGTCCAAGATTCAACCAAGTAACCTTTTCTGTAAAAAGTTGAGGGTTGGGGAAGCTGGGGTTAAAATAAAACACGTCTTCCTTTGTGGGTTACAATAGGATACACGAAAGAGCTGGGGACATGGCTTGGTTGGTAAAGTGCTTGCCTAGCCAACAAAGCCCTCTGTTCAACCTCCAGCTCTGTATAACCTGGACATGCCTGCTTAGTACGCTTGGGTTGTAGGGGCAGGAGGACAGGGTCAAAGGTCATCTTCATCTCTCAAGTGCAAGGTTAGTCTAGGACACAGAAGACCTTGTTTTCCAAATGCAGGCTGGCATTCTCACTTGTGCACGCGCGGCGCGCGAGCGTGCACACACACACACACACACACGCACACACGCACACTGATGCGTGCATGCACACATACCCTTTGTGCAGAGCAGCTGCCTGGACTAGTAGCCCTCCATGTGCATAATGGTGAAAGCCAAGTTCAGGTTACAAGAACGTAAAATTGTTTTCTTCCGGTCCATCAAAACAGACTCTGTGCCTGACCTGCGTCATCTCGGGAGACCCGTCCCCAGAAATCTCTTGGCTAAAGAACGACCAGCCTGTCTCCTTCCTTGACCGATACCACATGGAGGTGAAGGGTACGGAGGTCACCGTCACCATTGACAAGGTCACCAGTGAAGACAGCGGGCGCTATGGAATCTTCGTCAAGAACAAGTATGGCTCGGAGACGGGCCAGGTCACCATCAGCGTGTTCAAACACGGGGAGGAGCCCAAGGAGCTGAAAAAGAAGTAATGGGAGTGTTGGGAGGGGCAGCCTGAGGTCCACCCTACACCGACCTGCAGGCCAGCCAAGGGGTCATCACCTAGCACCGGCTATGGGGGTGGGAAGGGAAAGGGACGGGGACATGACAGACCCAGATCTACTACACCAAGGAGGTAAAACAGATTTTTCTGGGATTCGCAGAGGACTCCAGAATGTAGAGGTGTGTCCTGGCCTTAGAAACCAGAAGCTGGAGTATAGAACTTAGTTTCCATAAAAGCTCTTCCCTAGCCTTGCCTTTCACATCCATCAGATGGGCATTCCTAACTATTCCTCGGGGCTTTATGAACATCCTATATCAATCTCTATCAGTAGGCCACAGAAAGAGACACCTTGGCTCTGCAGGGGACAATCAGCAAAGCTAACAGTTTGGTTGTGACAACTGGAAGTGTTTACTGGCACTGAGTGGGTTTGTACCACAGATGCCAGTGAACACCGTGAGGCTCCCACGGCACAGAAATAGGACTGTCACCTTTCTGTATGTCCACCACTCTTTGGAAGTATAACATGCACAAGGCTGAGGATGGCCCCGAAGCTAAAAGGATAAACATTACACAGGCTCCACACAGAAAGGGACTCGGGTGCAGGGGTCGCCAGGGCAAGGCAGGAGATAATACAGTTCACTAAATGGGCACAAGGGAAGTATCTTCACTGATCAGAGGACGTGAGCAATGGCCGGTCTGATTGGGAGATGTGGGGCTTTGCCACGCCCTTCCACATTGGGTGGGGCAGTGTTGGGCCCTGCAAGCTGAATCCAGTTTGGCTATGGAGATGAGAGGAGCAGACACGGAGAGGGGGTGAGGGGTGAGGAAGAAAGGAGTTGCCTAGGTGACCTGGGATGCCAGGCAGTGCAATCGATGACCTTCGAACGGGGCTTCTTCCAACGTGGAGCCCATGTGGCCGGTGACAGACACCTCGGCTGCCCTTACACAACTGGACATTTCTCTGCCTTCCAATTTCCTCCAACAAGATGTGGGAGGGATTATAAAATTCTAGCTGTTTGCTGCCAACTCTTAGATGGTTTTGGAAATTATAAAGGAGGAAATAAAAAAAAACAATCTGTATTCTCATCAAGAGGCAGCACCTGTGGTTTCTCAAATGACTTTAGGATTGAGGGACAAAATGAACCAGTCCTCAGCCTGGCGGCTCGACCCTCAGTGGAGTACGGTGGGTCCCCGCAGCCCCATGGGCTCCTGTTCTGAGCGCCACAGTGATGAATGAGGTCTCTGCTGAGGGGGGGTAAGGGTGGGGTAGGAGGAAGGTCCTGGGAAACCATCAGATCTTTTTTATTACTTTTTAATTTGTGTGTGTGCACAGGCACACCATGACACACATGTGAAGAATTATGGGAGTTGGCTCTCTCCTTCCATCGCGTGAGTTCTAAAAGTTAGACTCAGGTCCTCAGGTTTCAAGGACCAACTCACCTGCACATACCTCTAGACTGCAAATTCCTTTCTGCCCACTAGCCATGAGTCTTGCAAAGTCCTTTTCCTTTTTCTGAGCCTGTTTCCCATCTGTAAGACAAGACCAGCGGATAAGGTGACATCCCAGAACCTTAGAGGTGGAGAGGGGAGAATTGTGAGTTCAAGGCCATCCTCACCTATATAGTTCAAAACCAGCCTGAGCTACAAAAGACCTGCCTCAGAAATATTTTAATTAATCAATTTAAAAAGTAGGGAGACCCCTCTGTGGGTAAAGTACTCTGTGGGAAACCATGATAACCTGAGTTGGAGCCCATGTAAAAGTGAAAAGACAGAACTAACTCCACGGAGTTGCCCTTTAACCTCCACGTGTGCACACACCCACATGCATGCGTGAGCATGCATATTCACACACATAAATAATAATTAAAAATAGGAGAGACACGCCTGATAACCTGAGCTCAATCCGGAGGCTACATGAAGAGGCCAGATGCCATCCTAGAACTTTTACATTAACATGGGAGGCAGGGTCAAGAGAATCTTCCAGAAGCAGCGGGCCAGATCACGGTAGCCTGCAGCACGGTAGAGACGTGGATTCCTGCTGTAACGCAGATGTGGAAGGAGAGAACCAGCTACTAAAAGTTGCTCTCTGACCTCAGATGTGTGCCTTGGCACACGCGCCCCTGTCATACAAGAACAGAGAACTAGACAGACTGACAGGAAACAAGATGATCAAAGCAATTTCTAGGGCCTGCCCTGCTGACACTAAATTTTTTTTTGAGATTTAGAATTTTTTATTGAATATAATCTTTATTATATTTCAAATGTTAAAACCTTTCCAGGTTTCCTCATCCCCGAAAACCCCCAACCCCTCCTCCCACCCCCTGCCTCCAAGCAAGAGCTCTAAATTTTCTTTTTATCATTAATTTCCACAACTCTGTTCTCCTTTGCTTTCCCTTTCTGAACATGAAACTGAGGTATAGAGAAAAAGTTCCCTCTGGCCTATCCTCCTGTACACAGACTCGAGATCTCTAAAAGGAATCTTTGCTGCTTTCCTGGGCCTATGAAGAATAGACCATTTCCCGGAAAAGTCTCTTAGCAACAATGGAACATGGTGTGAGCGCCCCCTGTTGACGTGGTTTGGGTTTGCACTCTAAGAAGCCAATAGGGGAGAGTCTATCCTGGGGTGAAATGAAGTGTCTTAATCAGGTGACAAACCAGTTTGGGAACAGAAGCTGGTCCCTGCTGCTGTTTTAGAGTCTCTGCAGTACATTAATCACAGGTGAGGTTATTTTTAAAAATCCCTGATCTGATAATTCCAATATCCTGGGCATCCCTGAGCCTGCCTCTTATGTCTGCTCCATCTCTAATGCACCGTCTGCCTTTTAGCCTGCTTTTGTGTTTTCCTGTGGAAAGACAGACCAGACAAAGTCAAAATAGCTGTCATAAATAATAAGCAGGCTTTTGTAATAAAGGGAAGTATAAAGTGTGGGGGGGAAGGAGAAATATCTGGTGGGGCTCAGGCTTTGGAGGAGGGACAGTCTCATGTAGCCCAGGCTGGCCTTTACCTGGCTATGTAGCCAAGGATGGCCTCTGTCATAACTCTCCAAGCAAACCCAGTTTATGAAGTGCTGGGGATTGAACCCAGGACATTGTGAGTGCTAAGTAAGCACTTTGCCAACTGAGCTGAATCTCAAGCTGGAGAGAACCTGTGCCCAGTCCCCGAGTTCCACACCCCCTCGTGTGTTTCTCTCTCACTCCCCAAGGTAAGATAGGAAAACTACTCGGACTGGAATTCAGCATTCTCACTTCCCTCAGCTGATTAGAACCTGGTGAAATGGCGGTCCTGGGGCAGATTCCGATGGGACTAGAATGCCCTAGTGTGTTTAAAAGAAAACAAAACTGGTTATGTTTTCCTCCTCCTGTTGGAGTCAGATAGAATTTTTCTCAGCTCTTCGCTGTGAGGACATGTCCTGGCACCTTCAGGTAAAACTCACAAAAGCAGGGGAGCTGGATCCGCCCGAGTCCTCCCTCTGGCCTGGTGGACTGAGTCTCCAATGAGTCATCTGTTGAAACTCATATCTGGACCCCAGCACTGGTTCCCGAGTCCCTGTGAGGTCCCTGTGTTCACCTGTCTGTCTCTCTACCATATGCCCTGTGACCTCAACTTCTCTGATGGATAGGTCTAAGAGAGTAGTAGTCTGTTAATTATTGTTAGAATGGACTAACAACTTTTAATGTTCTTATAGACCAGACAACTGAGGCCCCAGGTCTGAAGAACACAGTTCTCTGAGGGCCCCCGTGGAGGCTGGAGAGCTGTCTGAGGCTCTTTTCTGGTTGTTGTGACCCTGATAGACAAATGCAACTTAAGGGAGAAAAGGGTCCATCCTAGCTCACCTCTCAGGGGAATTGTCCATCACGGCAGGGAAAGCAAGGCAGCAGGAACTTCTGGTCGCGTCCCATCTGCCGTGAGGAGCGGGGAGCTGTTGGTAAGAGTCAACGTTCCTCGTTTTCCAGTGTTACACACGGGATCAGGAGTCAGGCTGGGTGATCTGAGCTATTTCCAGAAGTTAGACAAAGGCAGTAGGGGAGGAAAATTCTGGAATCAGCTGAGGAACAAGATGCTGGGAAGGAGCAGGCAGGAGTCAGGGGGTCTTGGGGCAGGGGGCGAAGGGAGAGTCAGGGATGGGCAGGCTTTCAAGGTGCTAGACGTGAATGAGATCAAGTCAGGCAGTCCGTCTTCACTGGGCCATGCTACAGAAGGGCCACCTATCCCAGGTTCGAAGAATAGAGAACCTGGAGATGGAAAATCCCTCAGGAGGTCGTTGGTCCGTAGCCTTCAGTGAGACTCTCCCCTCACCTGAGTCCTGTCACTGTGGCACTGCAGATCTCCTTAGGACTAAGTGCAAGGGGTCCGAGGGACAGTGGAAGGTCCTGGGGCCTTGCGATGATGAGTACTGTTTGTCAACTGGGTGAGCTCTAAAAGGGCCTGGAAGGTGGGCCTCCAAGAATGTCTAAGGGATTATCTCAACTGGGAAGATCTGCCCTCTGTGTGTGGCAGCATTCCCTAGGCAGGAGTGCCAGTGCTGTATAAAAGGGATCCTGCTAAGCCCTGGCACACATACATATCCAGCCATCACTCCCTGACTGATGTGTGGAGCATCTGTCACAGCAGGGTCCTAATTGTGAGTGCCAGTGGTGAGCTTGGGCTGGGACCCACACACCAAGGCTCTCAGAGTCTGCAGGCACCGCATCATGTTCTTGCAGGGCCGCCTCAACTGGAAGAGGCCTGAAACCTCGTATCTTAGGAGGTTTTGTCTTGTTTTTAAACAGTTAAATCCCTGGCTGTTAGCAAGTTGTTTAACATGACTTCTTTTAAAAAATGTTTTTACATTTATTTATTTTACATATTTATATATTGGGTGGCACATGGTGTATGTGTTTGAGTGAGGGTGTATGTTTGAAGGCCAGAGGTCAGTCTGGGAGTTGTCTTCCTCAGTGGTGTTCTACCTTCCCCGTACTGCAGATCTGAACTCTGGTCCTCAGGCTTGCAAAGCAAGCCCTTTATCCACTAAGACATTTTCCCAGCCCCTGAGCCAGATTCTTAAAGAACAAGAAACGTTTTTCCCCTTAGGAAAACTATTTCATGACCAACTGAACTATGACATAATTAGGTCATTTTGGACATAATTATCCGTTCCAGAGCAAACCTCAGCCTGTATATCCCTGTATGCACAGCTAATTAAATGTAATTAGTGCTAGTCTGAAAGGCACTCACAGCTGAAGGCAAAGTAGCAAGCTCTAATGAATAACCTTGCATTTTTTTTCTCCTCCTACTAGATATAACTTTTGGCCACTTGAGTCCTTTGTTTACGTCAATGGGAAGTTAAAACTGTGACTAATTAGGTAGTTAGCTAGCAGATTGCTTTGTGCCTACCAGATAGCACATGGCATCTTGGCTTACCATAGTCACAGATACGCTGCTGCGAGAGCAGAGGGTAAATTTTGTAGAAGGTAATTTTTTTATATTAATTATTTTATTCATTTACTTTCAAATGATATCCCCTTTCCCGGTTACCCCTCCACAAACCCCCCATCCCATCCTCCCTTCCCCCTCCCCTTTGCCTCTACAAGGGTGCTCCTCCACCCAAGGTAATTTCAATTAAGACATTTTTTTTCAATTATGCGTTCCCATGTGTGTCTGTACCAGGGTATATGTGCACTCATGCAGGTGCCTGCTGAGGCCAGAAGAGGGCGCCACATTCCCTAGAGCTGGAGCGTTACAGGCTGTTGTGAGACTCCAACATAGGTGCTGGAAACCAAAGTCCTAACCTTTGGAAGAACAAGGGCTTTTAACTGCTGAGTCATCTCTGCACCCCCTCAGTGGTTTTATGAAGCAAAGCGATTAACAAACATGAAAGGCACAAACTTGGGTTTGTGCTTATTTAGTTCAGTAGCCTACTTCTCCTAACGTTCTGACATAGAAGTCCATGGATACCATCGCCAACACACTTACATTGTGTTAAATAGCCCATTGTTGTTTTGGATTTAGGCATTTATGTGTTATAAAACATTACAGTGCTATTTTGATTTTTTTTTGAGACAGATTCTTACATAGATGTAGCCCAGGCTGGCCTCCAATGAAATATGTAGCTGAGATGAACCTCAACTCATAACCTCCACACTTCCACCACCCAAACACTGTGGTTATGGGTAGCCACCTCCACATCCAGATCTTGGTTTTGGCATTGACCAGTCTGTCCTAGAACTCACTATGTAGCCCAGGCTGGTCTGGAACTCAAGGTACTCCTCCTGGGGCCTCAGTTTCCCCCCAGTGCTATGAATTCAGTAACATGGTGGCAGGCCTGGCTAATTTCCACTGTTTCAATTAGACTCTGGATGGCTTGAAGACAGATCCAGAGTCCCCCTGACTAACACTTTATGTCCCTCCCACTCCACAGTCCTTATCACCCTGACACTAGGTGTCCTTCCCACTTCCCACTCTGGGAAAATTGCAGAAGAGAGAGAGAGAGAGAGAGAGAGAGAGAGAGAGAGAGAGAGAGAGAGAGAGAGAGAGAGAGAATCTTTGTTGACTGCAGAGGCTCAAGCAGTTCTCAGCTACAGGGATTTGGTGGAAGGTTCACTGAGGCGTGCTGTCCTCGGAGCCTCACACTGGGCCTCGGTGACTCTGCCTGGGCCTCTGGACAATGTGTGGAAGGCTGTCACAGAGCACAGCAAAGTCAACTCCACTCCCAAGTTTGTCTCCTTGCTGTGAACAAAGCCCCTAAGCAGCCACTTAAGGACTAAAGGTTTCTTCCTGCTCTCTGCTCTAGGACACTGTCCTGGCAGAGATGGAGGGGACAGGACCATGAGGCAGGCACAGTCAGGGAACAGAGCGCCTGGAACACTGGTACTAAGCTGTCTCCTTTGTATTCAGAGCGAGACCCCAGACCACAGGATGGTGTCATCCAAGCTCAGGACGGGGCCTCCCACCTCCAGTAAGCCCGTGTAGAAACTCCCTCCCAGGCACACCCAGAGCGCTCGCTGTCTGCTAGATGCTTCTAGAGCCTGTCATCCAGTTGACCATCAAGGTAACCATCGCAACTAGTAACACACTCAAAAGGATGAACAGGAAGCTGAACACACACTCACCAACCAACGAAGCTGCTTTATTCACAACAGCCGGAAGGAGGAAGTAATTATAGTGTCTGGTCTGTTAACAAATGAATGGATAACTCACGTGAAATACATACATACATACATACATACATACATAAAATTAAATATTAATGGGCCTTTAAAAGGGGTGAAATTCTAACACATCATATAACAGGAATAAACCTTAAAAGGAAGCCAGGCAGTGGTGGCGCACGCCTGTAATCCCAGCACTTGGGAGGCAGAGGCAGGAAGATTTCTGCATTCGAGGCCAGCCTGGTCTACAGAGTGAGTTCCAGGAGAGTCAGGGCTATACAGAGAAACCCTGTCTCGAAGAAAGAAAAGAAAGAAAGAAAGAAAGAAAGAAAGAAAGAAAGAAAGAAAGAAAGAAAGAAAGAAAGAAAGAAAGAAGGGAGGGAGGGAGGGAGGGAGGGAGGGAGGGAGGGAGGGAGGGAGGGAGGGAGGGAGGGAGGGAGGGAGGGAGGGAGGAAGGAAAGAAAAGAAAAGAAAAGAAAAGAAGAGAAAAGAAAAGAAAAGAAAAGAAAAAAGAAAAAACCTTAAAAGGGAGAAGACACAAAAGGAACCACACAGTATGATTCTCCATAAATCAGGGACCCAGAATAGGCAAATTCAAATGGAAAACAGGACTAAGGTGGCCAGAGCTTCTGGGGAGAAGGGTCTGGAGAAGTTACTGTGTGGGTCTAAAGTTTCTGCGTTTCTGCTTGGGATGCCGAACATTTTCCATGCATAGACAGTGGTGTGACCGCAAAGCACCTTCAAACAACTGAATCAGGTGAACTTTATGTTGTATGTATTTTACCAATATTTTTAAAAACTCAATGGAAACTATCAGGTTGAACCCTGGTGACTCTGAAGTCCCTGACACACTGTGAAGGGCGAGGGAACAGACCCTAAGTGAGGCAGGAGATCTCAGGCCATGTTGTCTACACGGGGCTCAAAAGAGGCTGTGTTCTTGCCTGAGATTTGAAACACAGGAGAGTCAGCCCTGATGAGAACATTCCAAGGCAGGAAGCCACAGGAAGGCTGTCCAGGGCCCCAGCCGGCCAGAGACTCTGAGCTCCAGAGGTCATCCTGGATGGCCAGCCACTGGAACGTTCCAAATCATGGCGCCCTGGGAACCAGACTGCAGAGAGGCCATGTATGGAGCTAGGAGACGGTTAAGAAGCTACTGCCAGGCCAAAGGTGGCTTAGCGCTTAAGAGCACTTATTCCTCTGTTATGAGGTTGGGAGTTTGAATCCCAGCATCTACCTTAGGAGACTCACAAAACAGCTGTAACTCCAGCTGCACAGGCTCTGGTGGCCACCCCTGGCTTCCAGGGTGACTCACAGCACACACACACACACACACACACACACACACACATATATTACAAAGGGGAGCTGGAGAGCTGGCTCAGAGGATGAACACATACTGCTCTTACAGAGGACCTGAGTTTAGTCCCCAGCAGCCACATCTGGTGGGTCACAAGTACCTGTAACTCCAGCTCCAGGAGATTTGGTGCCCTCTTCTGGATTCCACAGGAAACTGCACACACACTTGCACATTCCAACACATATATATGCTCACCGTGGGTTCCTTAAACAACTTCTTCTTCTTCTTCTTCTTCTTCTTCTTCTTCTTCTTCTTCTTCTTCTTCTTCTTCTTCTTCTTCTTCTTCTTCTTTTTCCTCTTCCTCTTCCTCCTCCTCCTCCTCCTCTTCTTCTTCCTCCTCCCTCTTTTTTTTTTTTGGGGAGACAGGATCTCTCTATGTTGCCCTGGCTGTCCTGGAACTCACCAAGTAGACCATGCTGGCTTTGAACTCACAAAGATCTAGCTGTCTCTGCATGTGCTACCACACTCTGCTAAGCACAGAACTTCTTAAATTGTGAGTCATGACCCCCAAGAGCCTCTGTGACTGAATGTGGGGGCCTTGGAAAATATAGCAACCATACAAGTTTTTGATCCCTTAACCACAAATAAATGAATAATTCAGAATCAAGCATAATGAACCCAAGGGGTTTCTGGTGGCCTTCACACCCCCATGTCGTACCGTGAGACTTTGCTGCAGCCTTGGTTGCAAACACACAACCCAGGCACTTCAATCCGCACTTGCCCACGCACCACACAGCAGCCTCGAATGCTGCCTGAGACATGGCCGGTGAGACTCCAGACGGTTGTGTGCAATGACCTGTAGGCTGTGCACTAAGTTTTCTGCTCTTTGGAAAACATAATGGCTTAAAGACAGGGGGGAAAATGACTTCTCATAAGTCCCTGCCCCCAGCCCCTCAGTATGGTATCAGTTTAGTAGATCTTTGTGTCTCAGCCCTCATGGCTTGGGTCCTGGGACCCTGGCAGGGAAGCAAGGGAATGAAGAAAAGAGAGACACGTGTATGTGCAGCTGGGGTCTGGCTACCTCCTCAACTCAGAACCACAGAGAGTACAAAGTACAGCACAGAGGGAGGGCTTGGCTAGCCTCAGTAGCAGGTCTCTGTAGGGAAGCCATCTCAGGGTGTAATACCAGAAGGAAACCACAGTCACTAGTCTTTGCATGCACTGATCGATGGCCTTTATTCTTGGAATTCCAAAGAGAGCTTTGCTGTCCCTGCTGAGCCTCACCCAAGGAAGGCTTGCCACTCCCGTGGACTGAGGCATTGGGGTCCTCAACACAGTCATGCCCATGACAACAACATGCATTTAAGTTCACTCTGGGCTTCACCCATTCAGGGTTTCCTCCATTTCCATCATCTTTGGATAAAATTGTGCAAGGATGCTTGATTTTTAAAATGGCCACCAGTGCCAGGCTTGGTAGTACTTATCTATAACCCCAGCACTCTGGAGGTTGAGGCAGGAGAATCAGAAGTTTAAGGTCATCTGCTGCATTATGTCTTCAAGGCCAACCTGAGCTGCATGAGACGCCATCTCAAAATTAAATAAATAAATGGATCAGTGAGCAAAAGCGTTTGCATTCCGATCTCCAGCACCCACGCAGGATTCATGGGGTTGGTTTTCTGGTTGCCAGTCTAACTGGAACTTCAGTGAGAGATACTATCTCAAGGAAGAAAGGCAGAGAAATGGCAGAACAAACACCAGAGGGTGTCCTTCTCTGACACTCACACACACACACACACACACACACACACACACACACACACACGAACATCACATAGCAGGCTGGATTGAAATGTAACTTACCTATAGAGTGTTTACCTAGCACACATAGAGCCTCAGAGTTAGCTATCCTCAGCAACACAAATACACACTATTTTTTTTTTAAACCTGACTGGGTGTAGTGGCCCACACTTTTAATCCCAGCACTCGGCAGGCAGAGGCAGGCAGATCTCTGAGTTTGAGGCCAGCCTGGTCTACAGAGCAAGTTCCAGGGCTACACAGAGAAACCCTGTCTTGATGAACCAAAAACATAGAAAATAAAATAAAATAAAATAAAAAATAAATGTTTAAAAATCTGCTTTAAATCTCTTTAAAGCAAACCCTGAAGCTGGAGAGATGGCTCAGCGGTTAAGAGCACTAATTGCTCTTCCGAAGGTCCTGAGTTCAAATCCCAGCAACCACATGGTGGCTGACAACCATCCTCTGGTGTGTCTGAAGACCGCTATAGTATACTTACATATAACAATAAATAAATAAGTAAATAAATAAATAAATACCATTGGCTCAAAATCTTTTTAAAAATTTTTTATTTTTTTCAAAATCTTAAAAAAAAAAAAAAAAAAAAAGCAAACTCTGAAAGTTACCACTAAAAGCAGTCGCTTCTTATATCAAAGTGAAGCCACCATCCGTCCTAACGCAGGGGGCCCATGATGTCCCTTCCCTCCCTCCTGATGTCCCTTCCCTCTGTCTTTCGCACCCACATTACAGAAAGCAAATTCAAAGACAGAAAAAAAAAAAGGGCAGATTTCTGAGCCTCTGCTCACCACACCAGAATTCAGTGTGCTAGTGAAAACTATTTCAGGCCTGAAGACAACATCCTTGAAAACTTCTCTGGAGACTGTGCAGAGATCACCATGGCAACCTGTCCCGGGCCCTGCCTGGCAGGGCTCCAAGGCATACAAATAACGCCACTGGAATGTGGTGCAGGGCTCGGGTGGCGTGACTAGAGAAGCTGCCAATTTTCCATGAAAACCACCGGTGAGAAGCCTCAGCCTCGGAAAGGTGTCGGGAGAGAGAGCTGGGTTCTCTCAGAGCACCAAGGGACGGGCTGATGCACGCAAGCATGCGCAGAAACACTCGCCTGAACCGAACAGGCTCCAGTTTTGTTGGACTCAGGGGCAGGACCCTTGTCTTGTATGCGCAAAGCCCTGGGTGACGCCCGCAGCACACTCCAGCATCCCGGACAAGAAGAAAGGGAAGACAAGAACTCCGGTGCCTGTCTTACTGCTCTCCCTCCTCTAGGAAGCTTCCACAAGCCCACTTCCCCACGTCCAAGTCTTTGCCCGACACCTTATGCAAAATTGCAGCTTCCGCTTCACCCCAGGCTTTGGTGTGCTGGTTAGTGTTTTGTGACTTTGATACAAGTTAGCATCTTCTGGGTAGAGGGATCCTCAAATGAGAAAAGTGCCTTCACCAGATTGGCCTGTAGGCAAGCCGGTGGGATACTTTCTTGATTGGTGATTGACACGGGAGGACCCAGCCTTGTGGGCGGGGCCATCCCTGGGCAGATGGTCTGGCTTGTATAAGGAAGGCAGCGGAGAACACCAGTAAGCAATATACCTTCACGGCCTCTGCTTCGGTCCCTGCCCAGACTTTCCACAATGATAAATGGTGCTTTGCTCCGTAAGACAAATAGACTGTTTACTTCCCATGTTGCTGTTGGTCTTGGTGTTTATCCTAGCAAGAGAAAGCTTACCACCAGGACACATCATCTCTGCCCTGTTTTTCTCCCTACACTCCACAGCCCCTGACAGCCTCTGTATTTGCTGCTTCTTGTGTGCCACCCGGCTGCCCTCAGCTCCAGGCTGGGGTTTTGTCTATGTCTTCCATGCTCCATCTCTGTCACCTAGAACAGTCCCCAACACATAGTAGGTACACAGGGAGCATCACTGAGTGCATACCTGGAGTTTTCCCATGGAGAAGATGAGACTGATTCTATCTATAGGTTAACGTGAACACTGAAAGAGGGCTTGTGAGTTAAGGGCCGTGCTTGGCTTCTGCCCTAGTGCCGTTCCCCTACAGAGCCAGCTATGGGGACGACTGATCAGTTGTCATTCCTTGGCACACTGTTCACATTAACTCTCAGAGTCGGACAGTGGTGGTGCACGCCTGTAATCCCAGCACTCTGGGAGGCAGAGACAGGTGGATTTCTGAGTTCGAGGCCAGCCTGGTCTACAGAGTGAGTTCCAGGACAGCCAGGGCTATACAGAGAAACCCTGTCTCGAAAAAAAACAAATCCAAAAAAAAAGTAACTGTCAGGGGACTGAAGATGCAGACTCCTGTATACAAGACCTGGCTTCCATTCCCCCAAACGGATGACTTTTATGACATTCTACCTGATACCTGGGTGCAGAATGACAGGGACATTAATCAGAGATTCCATACACAGACAGATTTCCTGTCGCTCCATATTTGTTAAGACACTGAAAGGTTTTTTTTTTTTCATTGATAGATACAAGGTCTTCCAAAGAACAAAGGAAAAACAAGGTCTCATGTGCTGTAATCCCAGCACAGGGAGGTGGCGCGGACAGTCATGTTACACACATGTTAGAGAACAGCCTGAGCTACACAGTGAGACCTCTCAAGAAACAGTGGAGCCAAAGGCAGGGGGATTGCTCAGATGGTGAAGTGCTCACCATAGAAGCATGGGGAGTTTGGTCCCAGAACCTGCATTAAAAAAAAAGCCAGGAGTGAGGTGGTACACGCTCAGTGCCAGCACTGAAGACAAGGGAACCCTGGGACCTGGGACGCAACAGCTAGCTGGTCTAAGGTGTTAGCCTTGGGTCCTAGTGAGAGAAGCTGTCTCCAAAAACAAGGTGGATTGCTCCTGAGAAACAATACCCAGGACTGGCTTGTGACTTTCACATGCACACATACACAGGCATGTACACCCACATATACATGTACATGGATGAACACACGCTGTGGTTCGTTTTGTCGTTAACACAATATAAAATCGATTGGAAATAGAATCTCAATGAGAGTTTGTTTCCGTTGACTTCGTTCAACTCGTCTGTGGTGGATTATCTTTAATATGCTAATTGAGCTGGGAAGAGCCGCCCACTGTGGGCAGCACAGCCCCTAGGCAGGGGACTCTGGATTTTATGAATGGAGAGAGCAAGCTGAGCACTGACATGCAATCATTCATTCACTGTTGTCTGCTCTGGACTGTGAATGTGATGTGACTGGTTCCTCTGTGTTCTTACTGCCTTCATTTCCCTGCAGGGGCAGATTGTAGCCTGGAACTGAGTGGGAAGGCCTAGGTGAAATATTAAGGCCTGGGTAACAGTTCCTTGGCTAGCCTGCCATTTTAAGGAAACATTCTCATATGTGTTTGCTGTTACTAGGAAACTTTCTAATGCCAAGATTGATTACATGTTCTGTTACATTCTGTGCCCTTGGGAACCAATCATGATAAAAGTCAATAGAATTGTTTTGTGTAGTTACCCACAATAAGCTTGGACCCAAACCAAACACCAAACACCCAACACTACTTCCTGCACCTGCGTATAAGCTTTTATGGTAAAAGTGGCTCCTGAGATAGACTCCGACATAAGAGAGACACCTGCCCTAGTAAAAGAAACTATTTGGAACAAGACTTCCATTTTGAGTAGTAACCCAGTAAAGTTTAAGTTCCCAAGGCCTCCCTGGCAACTGACCTCCTGGTTGGCAGAAAGAGACACGTACATGGGTAACTAACATCCTGGTTGGCAAGCTAAGACATGAATGTTAGACAAGCCCCATCCTGGTGGGGAAGTTAGGACATGAATGTTAGACAAGCCACAGCTGAATACCCCAACCAATGGCAGCAGGGTAGTGTACAACAAAGACATGCTCCTAAGGAAATCCCCATCCTTAAATCCTGATTGGTGAAATAACTTGGCACAGGTGTCTATGGATTTGGGGCTCAAAACCCCTGTAGGATCTTAACTCGGGGTCATGGTTCAGTTCCCAAATTCAGACCATGGCCCTGGTAGACCAGTCCTAGGGCGTAAGCTCAATAAACTATCCCTGACTGACTGAGATTTTGTGTGGTTTGTGAGGTATTCCTCCAACACTGAGAGCCAAATATACCCTTTTTCCCTTTAGCTGTTTTTAGTAGAGTGATTTATCACAGGAACAGGAAACTAAAACACACAGAGACACACAGAGAGACAGAGAGAGAATGGAGAAACTGAGGCAGAGAAGAGAAGTTTGAAACTGGCCTTCAATCTCACCACCTAAGTAGTCAGACCAAGTCTCAAAGCTTGTTTTTCCTCCCATCCCACCCATGTTCTTTGAATACTCATTTGGTAAAAAGCCTACATGCTCAGTGAGTCCAGAGTGTTCTGTAAGTAATGCTAAAAATAAAAACGCAACTAAAAATAAGAAGGAGGGGCGGGATCTACCGAGGAAAAGGGAATTACTTTTCGTTGATACAAATCCAAAACTCTGCACCTTTATTTTGTGGTGTCCCTTTAGCTGGGCCTGGAGAAGGCTTTGAGAAGCCGTGTTTCTGATTCATTAACTTGTCTCTGTAGACACCATGGCTGGCTTGGGTTTCCACATATGGTAATCAACAGCACTTTCTATCTAGATGAAGTTTCTGCCTTGTATTTTCAACACGCCGTTCCTTTGGGATGCTTTGATATTATTTATAACCTTTTACTTCATTGCGCTGCCAGAGTCTAACACATCCTGGCCGCAGTTATGAGACGCAAGGCGTCACCCTTCCAGAGAGAAAGCAGAGATCTTTCAACCAGGGCACACTGACTCGCAACTAGTACATTCCATGCCGAGTGGAATGGTGTGCCGAATCCTGTTTGCACGTGCACTCTGTGCAGTGTTTGTAGCAGGGGTCTTAAGATTTCTCAGAAAGGCCAGGCGTGGTAGTGCACACCTTTAATCCCAGCGCTTGGGAGGCAGAGGCAGGCAGATTTCTGAGTTCGAGGCCAGCCTGGTCTACAGAATGAGCTCCAGGACAGCCAGGGCTACACAGAGAAACCCTGTCTCGAAAAAAAAACAAAACAACAACAACAACAACAACAACAAAAAACAACAAAAAAAAGATTTCTCAGAGAGGAGTTGGAGAGATGGCTCGCAGTTAAGAGCACTGATTGCTCTTCCAGAAGTCTTGAGTTCAATTCCCAGCAACCACAAGGTGGCTCACACCCATCTGTAATGAGATCCAATGCCCATTTATGGTGTGTCTAAAGACAGCTACAGTGTACTTATATTTAATAAATAAATAAATCTTTTTTAAAAAAAAAAATAAAGATTTTCCATGGAAGAACAGGAACGGACTCCACAGGTTTTGTTTTGGTTGCCTGCACTTGGCCTGATTGTTTGAAATCTCACCTATTGCAAAATGTAAAGGGGATTTTATATCCTTGATTCAAGTCAGGAAAAAAACAAAAACAAAAACAAAAAAACAAGTTAACGTCTGGTGATGTCACTCAGCGGACAGAGTTTGCCTAGCATGCATGAAGCCCAGAGTTCATCCCCAGTACCACATTCACCCGATGGAAGAACTGGCTTAAACCTGTAATCCCAGCATTTGGGAGGTGGAGTCAGAAGGGTCAGGAGTGCAAGGTCATTCTTGGCTACAAGAAGAATTTGAGACCAGTGATACATGAACCCTTACCTCAAGACTGAGAATTGAAAAAGCCAAAAAAAAAAAAGAAAGAAAGAAAGAAAGAAAGAAAGAAAGAAAGAAAGAAAGAAAGAAAGAAAGAAAGAAAGAAAGAAAGAAAAGAAAAGAAAAGAAAAAGAAAAAGAAAAAAAGAAACTGGAACTGAAGAGTTGGCTAAGAGCCGTGGCTGTTCTAACCAGCACCCAGATATTGGGTAACAATGATTTGTACTCCAGGAGATCTGATGGCCACCTTTGGCCTCCAAGGGCACTGCCTGCATGGTGCACAGATATCCACACAGGCAAAACACACATACATACAGACTTAAAAAATAAAATAATTTTCTTTCTGTTTGTTTTCTGAGATAGGGTTTCTCTGTGTAGCCTTGGCTGTCCTGGAACTAGCTCTGTAGACCAGGCAGGCTCTGAACTCACAGAGATCCACCTGCCTCTGCCTCCCTAGTGCTGGTATTAAAGGCATTATTTTTTTTAAAAAAACAATCAGGATTTTTTAGGCTGGCTATTTCAGCACTCAGGACCCCATCTTCTTATCTATTGAGTATAAGAGGAGGCTAGACTCCAAAGCCAGGACCCCCAGGTCTTCAGTTTCTCCCTAAGACAGGAGCAGCTTGGAGACAGCCCAGAGAGAAGATGCACTGACCTCCCCATCTTCCCCAAAGCCAGAGGGAGGTGAAATTCTCACAAAGCCCGCTATTGGTTCACCCCGGGCATAAGGACTCAGGTCTTGCCGTTCCTTGCCTGGGGTTACCGTTTTCCATAGTGACGGTCCTATGAAAATCTGTAGTCTCTTCTGCTCCTGTGGTTTGGGTCATATTAATACATCAGCCAGCTCCTCTCATAGGCCTGTTTTCCATTTGCTTCAGGAGACTTGATACACAGGGTGTCCAGGTCAAGAGGAGACCTGGAAGGAAAGCTGATGTCACCGGGATTAATTCAAGCACGTTACAATGACTGAAAGCAATTGTCTCCAGGCCAGGAACCCAAGCACACAGTCCAACCAATAGCTGGATGATGATTAATATCTGTAACACCAGGAGTTCATATTTTCCTCTCCAAGAACTTGATATATGGGGTAAGGACAAATAATGCAATTTATGCCTGGATTGAGAGATGTTATCGTTCGCAATGCATTTCCTTGAAGTTCATACACTAGGAGCTGGAGAGATGGCTCAGCAGTTAAGAGCTCTTGCTGCTCTGTGCTGCCGGGTAACATGAGTACAGAGGTGATGCCCTACCTAACCCCATCCCCCCACGTACCCCCAACTCCCACCCCTCACCCCTCACCCCCTCCATCAGTCCAGAAAGCTGCCCAGAGCCATGAACAGAGAAGAGCTATCTCGAAGCAAGTGGGCCCTGCTCCTGGCCTGGACCGCACAGTTGAGCTGAGCCTGCTGGTGGGGCACAGGTGAGCTGGCCCAAGGGTGAGGACTTGGAGAGTCCCGCCATTGTCTTCCAAAGGCACCTCCACTCATGTGCATGTACAATAAACACAATTTTACAATTTAATTTACTATTACTGTATTTCTTGGGGTACACGTAGCCAAATGTGGAGATCGGAAGACAGCTCTGTGGAATTGGTTCTCTCCTTTCATCTTACATGGTTCTGAGGATTGGATTTCCTAAAGGCCTTTGTGTCAAGTACCCACTAAGCCATCTCACCAGCCCTACATAATAATAATAATAATACATCATTCTGAAAATAAAAACAAATATTTTTTAAAATTATTTTTATTTTATGTTCATGATGTTTTGCCTTTATATATATATACATATACATATGCGTGTGTGTGTGTGTGTGTGTGTGTGTGTGTGTATGTGTGTGTGTTAAGGTGTCAGAGCCCTGGAACTGAAGTTACAGATAAGTGTGAACCGTCATGTGGTTACTGGGAATTGAACTCAATACCTTTGGAAGAACAGTCAGTGCTCTTAACCACTGAGCCATATCTCCAGCCCCAGAGTTTGCTTTAAAGAGATTTAAAGCAGATTTTTTAAAATTCATAGCTTCATGGCCCGTTCAGAGATAGGTCTAACTGGTGGAGGTGGGCTCCCGGGGGACATGCCTTGTCCCCAGTCCCTTGCTGTCTCTCTGCTTCCTGCCTGCCAGGAGGTGAGTTTTATTCCTCTGTCATGTCCTCCCTCCACGATTGTACCAGGTCACAGGTCTGAAAGCAGAGACGCCGGCAGAATGTGGATTGAAATTGCAGAGACTATGAGGGAAAACACAGTTGTCCTCCTGTGTGTTTGTCAGGCATTTTGTTACAGCGTAGAAACCGACACACCCAATATACTGAGGAGTTCTCTGAGAGGCCAACCTTGGCCTTGTGATATCATCAAACACAGGTCCATCTAAAGGGCTAAAGAAGAGCAATCAGGCTGGGGGGTGGGGTGGGGGTGGTGGGGGGGGTGGCACACACCTTTAATCCCAGCACTGGGAGGCAGAGAGAGGCAGGTGGATCTCTGAGTTTAAGAGGCCAGCCTGGTCTACAGAGTGAGTTCCAGGACAGCCAGGGCTACACAGAGAAACCCCCGTCTCAAAAAAAACCAAATCCAAAAAAACAAAAAAAAACAACAACAACAAAAAAAAAAAAGAGGCCAGCCTGATCTACAGAGGGAGTTCCAGAGAGAAAGCTTGTCTCAGAAAATAAACAAAAGAAAGAGGAAGAAGAGGAAGGTGAGGAGGAGGAGGGGGAGGATGAAAAGGACGAGGAGGAGAAGGGGAGGGGCAATCCCCAAAGATGTGGCCAGGATTTGTTAGGCAGGAAAGGAGCTCAGTCTGGAGACAGTGTAGAGAAAGGGAGGCAACAGCTAGGCGGGGTGAGTGTTGGCGTTTCTGATAAGTCTTAAAGAACGGCTGTAGAGGTCATCCCTGTGAGATGCCTGAATGGTAAGTTTAAGAAATGATGGGGTTCTAGGCAATGCAAGGCCCATGGTGTGGCTATCAAGAAGGGTACCTCAGGCAGAACAGAGGTGAAAGTCATGGAGTTGAGCACACAGGAAGTCTCAATGCCAGCGGCTGTGTGTAGTGGTGGGAACATCAGCGTTTGCCACCATCTCAGACCTTGGCTGAGCAAGGTCATCTAATCAGCCCGCTCTCCCTTCAGCTCTGTTTAAAAGGCAGCTCCTCCCTGAACCTTCTTCCCAGCATCCTCTATCCCCTGTCCTTCCCAGATCACCCCACGGCAG
This sequence comes from Apodemus sylvaticus, assembly GCF_947179515.1. Taxonomy (NCBI): domain Eukaryota; kingdom Metazoa; phylum Chordata; class Mammalia; order Rodentia; family Muridae; genus Apodemus; species Apodemus sylvaticus. Next base: position 149,344,982 of record NC_067474.1, read on the forward strand.
CGTTGACCTACTTTAGCGTATTCAGTTTTTAGCTTAATGAGTGAGTGTTGGCTACAGTTCCTCCCCTCCGCCGTGCTCACGATTATTATGCCGTCTTTACGTCTGCGGAAGATCTAGATCCAAGCCACACATGGCAGTGCATTCATGCGTGTAATCCCAGCACATAGAAGGTAGAAGCAGAGGCAGGAGGATTCCTGCAAGGGTGAGAGTTCACAGCCAGGATGACATAATGAGCTATTGTATCAAAAAGAAATAGAGAGAGAGAGAGAAGGAGGGGGAAAGGGAGGGAGAAAAGGAGGGGGGAAAGAGAAGAACTGGAAATCAAAGTTCAGAGACTGAATCAATCGCCCAGGATCGCCTAGCTGGTAAATGACTGACCCAGGAGGAGAATTTAGGAGCACCTAACTCCAAACCCATATCTTTTTTCTCCTCTTCCTTCCCCTTCTCCTCTTCCTCTCCATCCTCCTCTTCCTTTTCGGTTTTTCAAGACAGGGTTTCTCCATGTAGCCTTGACTGACCTGGAAATCACTGTAGTCCAGGCAGGCTTCGAACTCACCTGCTTCCTGAATGCTGGGATTAAAGGGATACACCACCACCACCGGCTCCAAAGCCCAAGTTCTTAACCACCCAATTTCCCAAAATTCCTTCAGTGAAGGATTGTCCATGGGCAAGACAGAGAGTGCCTACCTAGGTCCTAAACAGAATTCAAACTTTAATGGACTTCACTGCTGCTCCTCCCCCATCGCCGCCCCAGGCGTCTGAGAAGTGGGTCGAACCAGAGAGCTGCAATGGAAAACTCAGAAGGAGTCTAGGGTGTCTGCCAGGCAAGAAAGAGACGCTTTCCTGAGGAGGATACATTTCTAGAGGCACTTGCTTGGCACACAGTAGGGCGTCCACAGGCGCAATGGCAAACACTGGTGCAGCCAAGCAACAGGAAGAGACAACACAGCCAAATGCTGGAAGACCTAAAGGAAGACAGAACAGTAAGGTTTGCGTTTCCAGGGTTAAACCACAGAGGAGTGGCAGGTTCAGCTGGCCACAAAGTTTCCAAAGAATCTACCCTGGCAGGAGGCTGATATGCAGGAAACATTCAGAACGTTCTGGAAGAAGTTCATCCTGTCCTATGCCAGCCGTGCTCTGGAAGATGTTCTCAATAAAGTGAACTGACCAGGGATAGCTAGTCTCCAGAACTCCATTGGCTGTAGAACACTGTGGGGGTGGGGGGCCCATGATGACTCAAGGCACCAGGAACAGGTCAGGAAGTGCCCAGGAGGATTGTCTAAGTATATCCTCACGGGGTCATCATGGAAGTACCCTAACAAGAAAAGTCGTGCGTGCTTACTGGCTCTGAGACTCTAGGATATAACAGGTCCCTCACGAGATGCTTGTCAATGGGATAAGTTAATAAATGCTCGTTATTAGCCTATCTAATTATAAACATGGCTTCACGGTATTGGTGGTGACAGAATCTAGGACAGCCTTGTTGTACGAGGAACACTGCACAACATTCAATGTCTAGGTTCAATTTGTCGTAAGTTTGAATCATTTCCCCCTCTTCCCCACACCTAAATCATTCAACTGTAGCTGTTCCCTACACAGACTGCTGCTCTCTGGAAGCCCAGCTCCTGCAGCCCGCCTGAACTCGACAAACAGAACATTTCAGATGAACAGAACATCTCTGTTGAGCGTGGAGAAATGGGCCTCCATGGTTAACAGCCAAAATGACCTTGGCTGGCTTCAGGTTCTTTAAATAGCCATTTACTCTCTCCCTCTGGATGTGACACCTTCTTGTGTTTTGACATGTGTAGCTAAGCTGGACACAGTCAGCCTCCACCCAAAGCTAAGAATGTGAAATGGACAACCCCCAAACCATGTGAGAATCCCCACCTCTCTGTAGCCCCCAACTTGATGACCTCAGCTATAACTTCTATAACTATGTTGGCCTTCTTTTCTGTGACATACAAGGTCACATAGGACTCTAGTCACCACCCAGCCTGCTGTCCTCTGGCAGTGTGTTCTCAAAAACTATTCTTCCTAAATAAGAATAAATGTATGAAATTCATGTAAGGCTCAGCCTGTGACTCACACCTGTAATCCCAGCACTCAGGAGACTGAGACAGGAGGTTCAGAACACCAAGGCCAACCTGGGCTACGTCAGTGAGAGACACCATTTCAACAAACAAACGTTTGTCCAACCTTGTCCAAGATGGAATGCACTAGTCATAGTAACTTCAATCTATGTTTTTCCCCAAAACAGTCACTGGCACTTAGTAAATGTGGGGTGATACTTTATTTCCTTAATGAAGAGTTAAGCTTTGGGTTGTTTGGTTTGGTTTAGTTTGGGTTGGGTTTTTTGGAGGCATTCTATATTTGTGGGGGCTCTTTTGTTTTGCTAAGTGATTCAGATAGCCCATGAATTCTCTCTGTAGGCAGGCCTTTGAAACTTGCCAACCTCCTACCTCAGCTCCTGAAGTATCCAGGCTGAACCACCAGGCCCAGCCAGAGTTCTGTCTCAATCAATGGTCTTTGGCATTTTCACAGTTGTCTTTACCTTGTGTTACCTGAACAGGCCCTTCATCTCCCCTAGAGGCAAGTTCTGCTTGATGCCCAGGCCTCCCTCTGCCTGAGAGCCCCTGGTTTACTCTGAGGTGCTTAGTTTGGGTGTCTGTCTGTCTGTCTGTCTGTCTGTTGTTTCCTAACTGTTCATTTGTTCTTGCTGCTCCCCTCCCCCCAGGCCTGCTTCACTCATTTCCTCCATCACTTCCCTGAAAACAGGAGTGAGGAAGGAGGAAGTGTTTGGAGGAGAACACCATCTGGTCCTCGGAGGAATCTATGTTGGGTAAATTACAGGGCCTTGACTTGCAAGTGAGGAGGAAAAAAATGAAGCCTAAATGTTTCTCTTTCATGTTACAGTACAAGGCCGGAGCAAGAGAGCTTATTTTCATTTTATTTTTGTGATACTACCTGGAATCCGGAGAAATTTTGGCTGAAAATGGGTCTGGGAGACAGAAGGAACAGAATTTAATTCAAAGCACCCAGAGTCAGCTCTGGAATTTCAGGAATCAATGTAATGGAAGTTTGCCCATGAGCCCATCCACACCTGCTCGGGAGGGATTCCTCCAAATCCGTGTAACTCTTCTTAATCCCACAGGAGTGTCAATAAAACTTTCCTGGTCAATTCCATTTTGGTTCTCAACACCTACTTTAATATTTTATTTGATAGACATGACTAATTTAAAATGTTCTTGGACTGGCAGGATGGCTTAGATAGGATTTATGTAGCCCAAGAAAGCTTCGAACTCACTACCTAATCACCAATGACCTTGAATGTCTGATCTTCCTGCCTCCCCATCCCAAGGGCTGAGATTATAGGCATGTACAACCATGCAAAGTTTATGTGGCACTAGGAGTCAAACGCAGGGTTTCACAAAGGCTGGGCAAGTGAGCTAGGTCTCAAGTGAGCTATATCTCCAGCCTCTTCCGCTCCTTTTAATAGCACTCTGCGCCAGGCGGTGGTGGCTCACGCCTGTAATCCCAGCATTCTGGGAGGCAGAGGCAGGCGGATCTCTGAGTTCGAGGCCAGCCTGGTCTACAGAGTGAGTTCCAGGACAGCCAGGGCTACACAGAGAAATCCTGTCTCAAAAAAAAACCAAATCCAAAAAAACAAAACAAAAAAAAACAAAAAAACAAAAAAATAGCGCTCTGCTATCAACTTTTCTGGCTGACCTAGCACCCTCCTAAGTTTTGGAATATAGAGACAAACTTCAACAGCCTACCTCCCCTGGTGTAGCCTGCAGCTAAAATGCACTTAAGGACAACTAAAATCCTAAGGATGTCTCCATCTTCCTGTAACCTCCTACCTCATGACCCCACCTATGTGTTTTGCAAGTAGGTCGAAAGCTTAATTCTTTCTATGGTAAAAGGTCTCCCAGGGTAACTTGAATCCATGTTCACCCGTACTTGGCTCAGAACAAACAATCCTCATCTTTCCTGCAAGGCGGGCCAACTACAACCTTGACACTTGCTAAGGTGAAAGAGAGAAGAGATCAAAAAAAAAAAAAAAAAAAAAGCCCTTGTTGCGGGCGAAGAAAACAAAGACCATTTACATTTTCACTAAAAACCTTCTTTCTTGGAAGTGTTGGCTTTGGAAGGCAGCCTGCTGTTACTCTAGACTGCATCCCCCCGAGGAGCTCAGCCTAACACTGGCACTTCTACACAAAGCAATGGCTGTGAAGGAGTGCGGCCCTAGGATCCAGGACTGGTATTAAACAAAACCTGTGATAGAAACAGTTTAAAAGTCCCCTCGGGGGCTGGAGGGATGGCTCAGCGGTTAAGAGCACTGACTGCTCTTCTGAAGGGCCTGAGTTCAAATTCCAGTAACCATATGGTGGCTCACAACCATCCGAAATGAGATCTGACGCCTTTTTCTGGTGTGTCTGAAGACAGCTACAGTGTACTTACATATAATAATAAATAAATTTTTGGGTCGGAGGGAGAAGAAAAGAGAACAACAGTGTACTCACATACATTAAATAACTAAATAAATAAATCTAAACAAAAAAAAGTCCCCTCAGATCCAGGAGTAACACACACCTTTAATCACAGCACCTGGGAAACAGAGGCAGGTGAATCTCCAGTTTACTATTACCCTCTATTTTTTTTTTTTTTTTTTTTTTGAGACCAGCCAGGACTACACTGTGAGACCCTGTCTCAAAAAAAAAAAAAAAAAAAAAAATAGAGGGTAGTAGTAAACTGGATGTCAGAGTATCAGATGTTACAGGTTGAACATTAATGGTCCCCCACAGGTTCACATTAATGTACATTGAGCAGTTAGAGAGTCTTGGGGCCTAATGGGAGGAATTGAGTTACTGAGCGGCAGGCCTTTAGGTTGAGACTCCAGCCAAGGCTAACACCCACCACCTACTTCTTCTGTAATTTCCACCACCACTGTAGTGGTTTGAATGAGTGGCCCCCATAGGTTCACACATTTGAGTGTTTAGTCATCTGGGAGTGGCACTACTTGGGAAGGATTAGGGGGCGTGGCCTTGATGGGGTAAATGGATCACTGGGAGTGGGCTTTGAGGTTTCAAAAGTCCAAATCAGGCCCAGTGTCACTCTCTCTGCTGGTGGTGGATATGGTTGTAGGACTCTCAGCTACTTCTCCAGTACCATGCCTGCCTGTGTGTCACCATGATCCCCAATACGGTGATAATGGACTGAACCATTGAACTGTAAGCAAGCCCCAGTTAGATGCTTTCTTTTTAAAGAGTTGCCATGGTGATGGTGTCTCTTCACAGCAGTAGGACACAAAGAGGATTATCCACCATGGTGGACCGTATTTCTTCAAAGCACAAGCCAAGCTGAATCCTTCTTCCCTTACATTGCTTCCTTCAGGACCACTCGAAGGTGCTCAGGAAACCTCAGTGGCCCTGGGTGAAGGAGGAAGGCACAGTGTCCCTAAGGCTTGTCTTGGCAGAAGCCAATTTCTATACTTCCAAGCCATTGTTCCGGCTCCTGTAGCCACCACCTAAATCCACTGATGTCATTGTCACTAGAGACGACACTCTTACTGTCATTTATCTCTGCTATCAAAGATGCCACCAAAAATCTAGAAGCAGGAAGGAAATCACACACACATGTGCACACATATATACAAATATATATATTCATATACACACACACATATATATATACACACACAAACATATATACATACATATACACATATACATATACATACACATATATACATATACACATATATATACACATGCATATATACACACATATATGCATACACACACACATACACACCATACACACACACATACCAAAGCTTTTTGTCAGAAATTATCTTAGTAGAAGGCATCTAGGCAAGAGCCAGGAAAATACAGTTTGTCTTTCTCTGATTCGTAACAGGGCGGGCAGGCAGGCAGGGCTGAGAGCAACAGACAAATGCCCAGCACTGTCTGGCCCCGTGCTCACCCAGTGTTCTAGATGTCATCAGACTCCTGATACTTAACTATTACAACTGTAGCAACCCTATGTTTTCTCCATAAAAGTAGGCAAAAAAAAAAAAAAAAAAAAAAAAACCCTCTCACAAAGACCCATTGTCTTCCTGGCAAAAATGAGAAATGCAATTCGTCTTTGAAGGCTGGTGGTATAGCCCAGTGGTCAAGCACATTCTTAATGTGTACAGAAGAAGGTCCTGGGTTCAAGGGAGCATTGAAAAGGGGGCTTGTTGTTGTTGTTGTTTACAGGTTTGTTTATTTTTATTTTATGTATGTGAATGTTTTGCCTGCATGTATGTTTGGGCACCACATGTGTCCCTGTAGAGGTCTGATAACGCGTTGGATCTCCTGGACGTTGAGCTAGAGAGGATTGTGAGCTGTCATGTGGGTGCTGGGGATTGAGCCCAGGTCCTCTGCGGGAACAGGTGCTGTTAGTGGCTGAGCCGTCTTTCCAGTCCCTGAAAGCTTTTAAGGGAGAGAGCAGACTCGATTTCTTTAATATCACTAGGCGATAAGTCCTTGTGACAGTTTATCTTGCTTGTGAGCTTAACTGAACATATAGAATCACCAAGGAAACATCCAGGTGTGAGTGTGGAGGTCCTACCAGAAAGATTCAACTGACAGTAAAGACCTACTGGAAAGGTCATGTTACCTTGCCATGCGCTGGGGCTGTGGTGTGGAGTGTCTCTCTCTCTCTCTCTCTCTCTCTCTCTCTCTCTCTCTCTCTCTCTCTCTCTCTTCTCTCTCCGTCCTGATTATGGATACAATGTGACCAGCCACCTCATGCTCCTGCTGACACATCTTCCCCATCATTACAGACTAAGGGTTATAAATAACCCTTAAAGCTCTGAGCCAAGCCAGGCAGTGGTGGCACACGCCTGTGATCCCAGCACTTGGGAGGCAGAGGCAGAGGCAGGCGGATTTCTGAGTTCGAGGCCAGCCTGGTCTACAGAGTGAGTGGGTTCCAGGACAGCCAGGGCTGTACAGAGAAAAACCCTATCTCAGTCCGGGGTGGGGGGGGGGGCGCGGCAGGGCAGGGGGCGGAAAGCTCTGAGCCAAATATGGACTGGGGAGGTGGTTCAGTGGTTAGGAGCACTGACTGCTCTTCCAGAGCACCTGGGTTCAATTCCCAGCAACCACATGGTGGCATCACAACCTAGTGAGGACACTAGGCAGGCATACAGTGCACAGGCATTTATATAGGCAAAAGAACCATACACATAAAGTTAAAACTATTAGCTAAGATTACCCATTCCTTCTATGAGCAGCTTTTGTCAGAAAAATAACTGCTCCCATCTGCATAGCCTGTAATTCAAAGATTAACTGGAATCAGGTACGATACTGTCTTCACTTCATAATATTTTTTGCATGATACATTCAATGTCCCTATTTGCACAGAAGCAGAAATTTAATCAAAAGCAGCCGAATGCCATATCCTCATCTGACTCCTCAGACGCCTCTGCCTTTCTTCACCTCTGCTTGCAGCAAGAGCAGAGCCAGCATCGGGAGCTGCAGAGCCAGGAGCAGCAGTGGCAGCCGGGGGCCGCCAGCAGGCACCCTGGCAGCTTCCCAGCGTCCCGGCCATGACCTCTATGATGTTTCTTCCCTTCAGTTCACTGATGGCCTTGTTGAGTTGGTCTATGCCCATGCTGTCTGGAATCATCTTGATGTCCTGGGCACAGGGGGAGAAGGTGGCCCTAAGGGTGTAGCAGGTAGGAGGCAAAGGGCAGGCCTCAGCGAAGGGGGTGGGATGGGGGTTTGAAACCACTTATTTTTTTTTAAGATTTATTTATTTATTTATTTATTTATATTTATTTATTTCTGAGACAGGGTTTCTCTGTGTAGCCCTGGCTGTCCTGGAACTCACTCTATAGACCAGGCTGGCCTCGAACTCAGAAATCTGCCCTCCTCTGCTTCCCAGAGTGCTGGGATTACAGGCGTGCACCACCACCACCTGCCCAGCTTATTTTTATTTAATGTATATGAGTACACTGTAGCTGTCTTCAGACACACCAGAAGAGGGCATCAGATGCCATTACAGATGGTTGTGAGCCACCACGTGGTTGCTGGGATTTGAACTCAGGACCTCTGGAAGAGCAGTCAGTGTTCTTAACCACTGAGCCATCTCTCCAGCCCTGAAACCAGCTTTTACTCAGAAGCCTTTTGTGAGTCCCTATTATCTTCAAAGATCAAGGCGACCAAGGTAAGTGGTCCCCAAAAGTCTGTTGAAGATGTGACTGAAGGCTCGGTCTCCAGCCTGCTGAGAGTGGAGCAATTCCTTTTCTTTCCTTCCTTCCTTTTTTTTTTTTTTTTTTTTTTTTTTTTTTTTTTTTTGGTATAGAATAGAGTTTATTCAGGGCAGAGGATGGGAGTTAGAGAGGTAGAGAGAGAGAGAGTAAAGAGTAGAGAAGTGGAGGCTGGCCATGACCACGTGGGGGGGGGAGGGGAGCCCAAGAGGGGCAGAGAGGTGAGAGTGCCAAGAGTGTTGAGAGAGCACCTTCCTTCCTTTCTTTATTCCTTTTTCTTTCTCTTCCATCTTTGTGTGTGTGTGTGTGTGTGTGTGTTGGTGTTGGTGGTGTTTTAAGACAGGGTTTCTCTATATAGCCCTTTAGTTCCATCTGTCTGTCCTGGAACTCACTCTGTAGGCCAGGCTAGCCTTGAATTCAGAGATCTGCCTGCCTCTGATATTAAAGGTTTACACTGCCACCACCCTGCAGCTGCTGCTGCTGCTGCTGCTGCTGCTGCTGCTGCGTCTCCTTCTCCGCCTCCTCCTCCTCCTCCTTCTTTGAGGCAGGCTCTCACTATACAGCCATGGCTGGCCTGCAACTCACTGAGTAACCCCATACCTGACGGCTTCAGATTCACAGAGAGCTGTCTGCCTCTGAGTCCTCCAGAGTACTGGGGATTCTAGTGCCACCATACCCAGGATTGTGGAATATTTAAGAGATGGAGCCTGATTGGAAATTACGTTATGGCTGCCACGACCTTAGAGTTGGGGATGTTGGGACCAGGTACCCACTCCCGGTCTGTCTCTGTTTCTTGGCTACCGGGAAGTGAGCAGCTACTCTGGTCCATGCTGTGATGTACTGCCCCACCACAGATCCAAAGCAACAGAGCTAAGCAACCAGGGATTGGAAGCTTGGATCAGGCAGGGGTGGCAGGTGCCTGTTATCCCAGCAGTTAGAAGGTGAAGGCAGGAAGATCAGGAAGTCAAAGTTAACCTTGACCACTAAAGCGAGTTAGAAGCCTGATCTACCTCAAGACAGCAAAAAACAGGAGCAGAGGGGTAACTGTTCCATTAGGAATATTGCTAATCATGAGGGCTAGAGTTCTGAGGCCAGCGCTCCTGTGGCAAATTGGGCATATTGAAAACTCCTGTAATTCCAACTGTTGGGAGATCTGAGGCTCTTTTCTGACCTCCATATGTGCACACACATGTGCACTGGTACACATGTATGTGCGTATGCTCACATAGATACATGCATAATAAATAAAATGAATACATACATATGTGAATGAAATAGTTTTTAAATTTTTCTTGATGGGCACAGTGCCACATGTGTTTAGTCCCAGCACGCAGGAGGCGGAAGCAGGCAGAGCTCTGTGAGTTCCAGGCCAGCCAGGGCTGCACGGTGAGAGCCTGTCTCAAAACCCTTTTTCCCTTTCTCCTCATAAATTAATCGTCTCGTGGATATTAACAATAATGGAAATCTGGCTCACATGGCTTGGAATTTAAGGCTTTACTAATCTAGGACAGACATTCGTCCACTGTCTCTGTTGAATTCAGCTGAGTCCACAGTCAGTCTGGGGGAGGCTCGACTGAGGAACTGCTCGGATCAGACTGGCCTGAGGTTGTGTGTGGGGCCACACTTTCCTGGTTGCTAATTGACCTAGCAGGGCTGGGACCACTGTGGGAGGTGTTCCTGGGCTGAGAGAACTCTGGCTGAGCTCCTGGCAGAGAGAACAAGTCAGCAGGTACTGTTCCTCCCACCAGGCTTCCCTCCATAATGGACTGTAACCGGTAAACTGAAATAAACCCTTTGCTCCCCAAACTGCTTTGGGTCCTGATGTTTATCACAGCCACAGGGAAATATTCCATGCTTCTCACTACTGAAGCCACGCAGATGTACCGTTCTTTTCTCTAACTCACCTTATCGGCCCCTCCCTTTAAGCCTTTCAGTTTCAAACTCGGTGCCAATATGCCCTACACCACACTGGAGCACCTCACCCACTAGTCAAGGCCTGGCTTGAGTTCAGGTCTTACACACAACCCTATCCTAAAGGCACGAACCTTCCAGGATTACCCAGGCTGCTCTGGGTTTACTTTTTCCTGGCTCCCTGACAGCACCCCAGGGATCATGTCTCCTCCATTTCCACTTGTTGACGATTATCTGGCTGTGGGAGCCGGGAAATGAATTGGCAGCGCATAGCAGGCTATTCATTTGAAGCCCAAGATGCTAACTGCCCAACCTCAGCTTCCTGCAGTCTCCCATAGCGCCCACACAGGCTGTGCAATTCTGAATGAAGTTCCCATTGGAACTTCAAAGGGGTTCAGCTGGCCCAGAGACCCTGTTCTCAAGAGTAGCTGCTAAGCTGGCTGAGGTGGATAGTGACCGGTGGGGCTTGCCAGCCAACATCAAGACAGCGGCAGACAAAATGCTTTCCAGGGAGGGAGGGGTGCAGCTGGACGACAACTGTTTCCCGGAGAAAAGCTACCACAGCAGGTGTGCAATAGGATGGCCTGTTTTGTGTGTGTGTGTGTGTGTGTGTGTGTGTGTGTGAGAGAGAGAGAGAGAGAGAGAGAGAGAGAGAGAGAGAGAGGAGAGACACAGAGAGAGACAGAGACTCACTACACACTATGTTTTTTGTTGGCCTGGACCTCACTATGTAGGCCTGGTTGACAGAGAACTGCCTGCCTCTGCCTCCTGAATACCGGGATTAAAAGGGTGCGCCCCATGTCTCTACTTTGTAAAAGATAGGGTTTTGCCATATCAATTAGGTTGGGCTTGAATTTCAGGCTGTCCCACCTCTGTCCCCAACCCCAGAAGTTTTGAGACTATAAGTGTATACCACTAAGCCTGGTTTTTCTGCCGAACACAAAGTCTCAAACCCAGAGACTTGTGTATAAATCATCTCATAAAACTCTGTAAAGGCAGGTGTGGCGAGTTGTGCCCAGAATTTGGAAGGTGGAGATAGGAAGATCAGGTGTTCAAGACTATCCTCTGCTACACAGAGAGTGTGAGTCCAGCCTGGGCTACATGAGACCACACCTTAGAACACCAAAACAAAATCTAAACACCTCTACAGAGAAGGAAAACAGCTGGACAGCGGTGGTGTGGATGCCTTTAAGCTCAGCACTTGGCAGGCAGCTCTGCGAGTTCGAGGCCGTCCCGTTCTACAGATGAACTTTCAGGACAGCAGAGCTATTCAGGGGAAACCTGTCTTGGAAATAAAAAGAAAGAAGGGAAAGGAACATGTCTATTTTGTTTGTTCTAAACTTTGCTAGGAACAATCCCAGGACATCTAACCAGAAAATTATTTAGTTTGAAGATCTTTAAAGTTTTCTGGCCTGCTCCCAGCGCCCAGCAGGTAGAGGCAAAAAGAGATCAAAGTTCATGGTTGTCCTCATCCTTGTGGAGAGTTCCATCCCAGCCTGGGCTACGAGAGAGCCCATCTCATAAAAAAGAAAGGCAAGGAACAGGGATCCCAACTCAGCCAGCTTACTGCTCGCTTCCCGGGCATGCGGATCTGGGCATGCCTGTGATCCCAGCAGACACAGGTCCCTGGGCTTTCTGGCCAGCCAGATTTGCAGAATCTGATAGCTCTGGGTTCCATGAGAGGAACCTTCTGGAGACACAATGCCCTTTCAGTCATGGTTGCTCCCAACAGAGCAAACTAAATTATAAGAATGGCTTTTAAGAAAACTGTCGATCTGGGCATGGTGGCGCACGCCCATGCGTGGGATGCCTTTAATCCCAGCACTTGGGAGGCAGAGGCAGGTGGATTTCTGAGTTCGAGGCCAGCCTGGTCTACAGGGTGAGTTCCAGGATATCCAAGGCTACACAGAGAAACCCTGTCTTGGAAAAAAACAAAACAAAACAAAACAAAACAAAAAACAAGAAAACTGTCACTGTCCCAGGAGGGAGACCACCCCAGACCCTTCTCATGGGCAAGGAGTTAGACACTCCAAGATAGAGGCATGGCCAAGAACTTTTTAAATAGAAATCCTAATAGCACCAGAAACTACCCTAAGGATGGATAAGTGAGACTATATGGAGCTAACAGGCTTCTGTATAACAGAGGAAAGTAGCAAGTTGAGGAGACATAACACAGGAAAAAAATTATTGTCAGCTGTATTTCAGATAGGAGCTTAATATCTAGGATAGGTAAGGAATTGAACACCAAAACCAAAAACGGGTTGACAGCATGGCTTAGCCAGTAAAGGTACTGTCACACAAGTCTGGGTAGCTCAGTTTGTTCCCCCAGAACCTATGTGAAGATAGGAGAGAATGGATTCCCCAACGTTGCCCTCTGACCACCATATACACACAGTGGCTCACTCCATTCAACCTACCCAGCACGCCACTTGAATACTTGCAAAACCAAAAGTTTATGTTTTAAAAGCCTCAATGGGAGGGCTGGACGGTGGTGGCACACGCCTTTAATCCCAGCACTCTGGGAGGCAGAGGATTTCTGAGTTCGAGGCCAGCCTGGTCTACAGAGTGAGTACCAGGATAGCCAGGGCTACACAGAGAAACCCTGTCTCAAAGAGAGAGAGAGAGAGAGAGAGAGAGAGAGAGAGAGAGAGAGAGAGAGAGAGAGAAAGAGAGACTGGCTCACTGGGTCCTCGAAAGTGAGAAGGCTCACTCACAGGAACACCAGGTATGTCTTACTAAACAGAGTAACCATACCTGCTTCTAATTGGTTCTCACAATGTGAGCATCAGTCACTGACAAGGGTCTGAATTAAATAATTCCACCAATGAAATCAACATTGTGTCAACTCAATACAGAGCTGCCTCATCGTTTACTCTGAGGGTCTCCTTCGGGCATTCAGCATGTGACATTTGGGCCATCACCAACAAAACAAGAAGAAGCTATTGCAAAATCAAGGATGTGAGTACATATCCATCTTACATGTGAGTCTTAGCACTACAGACTTTTTGTCCTGGAACTCACTCTGTAGACCAGGCTAGCCTGGAACTCAGAAATCCGCCTGCCTCTGCCTCCCAGAGTGCTGGGATTACAGGTGTGTGCCACCACCGCCTGGCTAGCACTACAGATTTGAGAACAAGACCCAGGAGAAGTGGGCATTTGCTTTCTTGTTTTTATTATTTCGTGTTTGTGGGTATCTTGCCCGCATGCCGGGTGACCTTAGAAGGCCAGAGGAAGGCATTGGGGTTATAGACATTTGTAAGCCATCTGTTATAGACACTGGGAATATAACCCAGGTCCTCTAAGACCAGTCAGTGCTGATTGTTTGGTCTTGGAGCCAGGACAAGGGACTGAGGTGCATATTTTACATATCAAAGCAATGTATAACTCCAGTACCAGGGGATCCAACAGTCTGGTCTTCCCTCCAAAGGCACCAGGCACACAATGGTATGTAGACCCGCATGCAAGCAAAACACTCAAACACAAAAATAAATGTTAAGTCTGGCCATAAAGGGCCCTTGGTGTGTGGAAGTAGGTTTAAACTGGTTTGTATTTTTGTTTTAAAGACAGTGTCTTTCCGTGTAGCCCTAGCTGTCCTGGAACTCACTATATAGAACAGGCTGTCCTCAAACTCACAGTGATCCTCCTGTCTCTACCTCCCAAGTGCCTGGGATCAAAGGTGTGCTCCACAATACTCACCTTGTATGTTCTAGCCACAGACACATATGTGATTACTTACCTAGAGACCATAGCTCTACCCTATCAATAGCAGAGTTAACTAAACATGTAATTTAAGAAACAAAACAAAACATGATTCTTTGTTAGAGAATTTATCCATAAAGTCAATGAGCAAAGCACTGCCTGGCTAGAGGAAGGGAAGCAGGCAGCCCTCAGATAGCCCCTGGATGCGAGGGAGCTGGAGAGGTTACTGGTTCAAACACAGAGCTGCCTTGTTTTTCCTTGGACAGAGAAATGGCCTTGCCATGGCCTTAGAGGTCACTTATCTGGATGCTACTTAGACCACAGAAGGGGGTAAAACAAAAATTGTCTGGGAGCTGGAGAGATGGCTCAGCCGGTAAGAGCACTGACTGTTCTCCCAAAGGTCCTGAGTTCAATTCCCAGCAACCACATGGTGGCCCACACCACCCTTAATGAGATCAGATGCCCTCTTCTGATATGCACTTATAGTAATTAATATATCTTTGGGCCAGAGCAAGCAGGGACTGAGGGAGCAATGTTAACCGGAACACGCAGAGGTCCTAAATTCAATTCCCAGCAACCACATGAAGGCTCACAACCATCTGTACAGCTACAGTGTACTACTCATATATGTAAAAATAAGATAAATAAATCTTTTTTAAAAAATTACGTGGAATATCTGTATTTCTCTGCAGGGTATGATGGGTGGAGACGTAGGTGGAACAGAGCATCTTCACACAGCAGAAGAGAAAGATGATTGACAGGCACACTGTACGCCCAAGCTGCTGACAGAGAAGGCTCCAGTGCAACATTATGTAAATACACCTATCTCAACTGTGACAGCCAGAAGCAGTTGACCGACTGGACTGATCTACACGGCAGAAGCTCCCTAGGTTGTTACTGAAATTACAGTGCCTTTCCTCAGAAATGTTCATTTAGTGGGTTACATCGATCTGCCAGCTAGTCAGGTATTTCTAACCCTCCCCATGCTTTTAAGATTTAAAACGATCAGCCGGGCGGTGGTGGCGCACACCTGTAATCCCAGCACTCTGGGAGGCAGAGGCAGGCTGATTTCTGAGTTCGAGGCCAGCCTGGTCTACAGAGTGAGTTCCAGGACAGCCAGGGCTATACAGAGAAACCCTGTCTCGAAATAAAACAAAACAAAACAAAACAAACAAAAAAAAAAAAAAAGATTTAAGACGATTTAAAAAAAGAACTGTGTCCATGTGAGGGTCAGTGTGTCAGTATAGGTGTGCAGGCGCCTGCAGAGGGTGCTGGATCCCCTGGAGCTGTGAGCCACCTACGTGGGAACTGAACTCAGGTCCCGCCTCTGGAAGAGCAGCGCATGCTCTGAACTGCTGAGCTGCTTCTCCAGTAGCTTTCGAATCGATTTGCAGCACCTTACTGCCCCTCCGAGATGACCAAATTATAACGTAAATCAATTATACCATCTTGCAATAAAGCAAAGATGAAAACAAAATACCGAAGTCAGTTTGCATCCCGGCGGGCAGTACTTTCTCGAAGGCCTGAAGTACAGCCGGCCCTCCTTCGGCTGAGCTGCAGTTTGGTAAATTGTGCAATGTGCCCAAAGGCCAGGTGGCCAAGGACTTCTTTTCTTGGTCGTACTCTCATTCTCTCCACAGACCTCTGTTTCACAGAGATATTTGAGGGGAGCAGTGTGTGCATCCTCATTCGTAAGTTTGAATTCTGTAAAAATTAACGCACATTTTAAAAAGACACAGTGCTGCTTTCTTCCTTCCTTTTCGGTTTTGTTGAGACGGGGTTTCTCCTGCACCCTTGCTGGTCCTGGAACTCCATCTGTAGCTACGCTGGCTTTGAACTCAAAGGGAGGGAGAGAGAGAAAGAGAGAAGAGAGGCGAGGGAGAAAAGCTAACCAGCCAGCCAAGGATTTGTGTAGCTGGGGAGTCCCATGATGAGGATGGAAAGTTGGAGGACGACTGCAGCAGGAGGATGACGGCTGGGGGGAGTGGGCGGGGTCTGTGGTAAGACACTGGGAGAGCATAAACAAGGACTTAGACTGGATCCCCAGAAAACCTTAACGAAGCAAACACCTCTTCGAGGCTTTCGCAAAGCTGGAAAAGGGGGTTCCGGGCATTTTGCATGTGAGCAACAGATCCAAGGGCAGGTCTCATGGGGAGGGGATCGCATGCATAGGTGACCCGGGTGTGGAGCAACCGCAGCCCCGCAAAAGCAGAGTTAGTTGCATGCAGTGCATGTTAGTTGCATGCAGTGCATGTTAGTTGCACGTAGTGCATGCCGAAAGCTCTGGAGCCACGGGCCTGGCGTTCTGCACGCCTCCTCCCTTCCCCCAAACTCCCACAAAGAATCTGTAAGTTCCTCTTGCTGGCCAGAGATCTGATTAAAACCCAGGCCCGACTCGGAACAGAGGATTGCGGAGAGCAGCCTCTGCTGGTTCTGAGACTCCCAAGCCCAGTCTACCATAAGAGGAGGGGTGGCGGGATCCGCAAGGCAGGAAAGGGCGGGAAAACGAAGCGCTAAAGAAAGAAAGGACGCGCTGAGGGGGAGGGGCAGAGCCCGCGCCTGGAGCCAATGAACGGGAGCGAGCGTCAGGCCCGCGGCGCGCGCACGCGCACGCCCAGAGATCTCGCGGGAAAAAGCCGTTGTCCCGGCCGGTGCTGCGAGGTGGGAGGTGGGAGGGGGCCTGGAGGCGGGAGCGAAGTCTCGCGAGAAGAGGCAGTTGCCGTAGCGGAGCCCTCTGGGTCTGTGCGAGTGTGTGAGTGGATGTGAGCCGCCGTCGCTGGAGCTGCGGACGGTTTGCCGAGCCCGTTAGCGCCGCTGGCCCAGAGTCCCGCCACCGTCATGTCTCGGTACCTGCGCCCCCCCAACACGTCTCTGTTCGTCAGAAACGTGGCGGACGACACCAGGTGAGCGCACCGGAGCAGCTACTGCGCGGGGGAGGCCGCGGGCGCACGGCGAGCAGCGAGCGGCGGCGCGGGGGAGGGGCGGGGCGAAGATGGCGGGGCCCGCGCCGGCTCTAGGCCGCGCCGCCGGCCTCCGCTGGCCTGCGGGAGCGAGGTCCGGCCCTGGGCCGGACCGGACCGGGCAGAGCCGCCGGCGAGCGGGCGAGCGGGCCGCATGGCGGGCACTCGGGGCCCCGTCCTCCCCGCGTGCTCGTGGCTGGTCCCGTCTGGCGGACCGGACGTCTGCTCCTCATTGATCCGACGTCCACGTTCCATGAGGTGCACGCCCCCTCGGCCTGAAAGGAATTTTTGTTGTTGAAAAAGAAAAGGTTGCCAGGCGGGGCGGCCCAGGCCAGCCCTCGGGGAAGCCGAGGCGGGAGGATCGGCGCGAGTTGGAGGTCAGCTCGGGCTGCACAGTGAGCCCCCTGTCTCCCAAGTAGGGAGATAGGAAAGATGCTAGTGAAATAACGGGATGGGGGAGGGTGTGTTTGCAGCCTATTTCCCCGATCTGTACGACGGCGATTAGTGGATTAGAGATCGCTGGCGAGAGAGGATTGAGATTGGGGGAGTTTACAGTTTTCCGGGTAAATGTATTCCACGTGTTTTCGCGGAAATCTCTGAAAACGAGGTGCTGGAGAAACCTCTCCCGTTAGGACCTTCGTGATTAACTTAGACGAACGGAGGCGGTACTTTTTAATAAAAGTACGCCTTGTCCCCGGGCGTAGTCCCAGCACTCGGAAGACGAGTCTAGGAGTTCGAGTCTAGCCGGGTAAGGGCTTTGTTTTCAGCGTTTCCTTTGCTTTGAATTGCCTTGGGAATTTTTCAGAAGCGATTTTTATCACAAGATCACTCTTCGTGTTCGTATATAATAAACTCCGAATCACTGAGTTTTTTGTTTTGCGGAGTTTTATATCCTCTTGTCATTATGCATAAAACAAAAGTGGTTAACGACTTTTTAAATTTTTTCCCTTTTGTCATTTTAACACTTCAGTATGCAGGTAGGTAGATATTGTGATTTTATTTCCGATTTTTAATAGCTTGCCTTGGGTTCCGAAACAACTAGAATGAGGCCTGCTTTAAAACAGAAATATACAATTCTTTTAAGAATAGTAGAATATTTGATTTGTTTTTGTTTATTGTTTTTTAAAGTTTATTTGTAGCCTTGACTGACCTGGAACTCGCTCAGTAGTAGACGGTTAGCATAAATCCTCCTGCCTTTGCCTCCCAGAGTGCTGGGATTAAAGGTTTTCACTACCATCGCTAGTCTTCCAGTTTTTAAAAGTTGAAGACATGCCCTTTACGAACAGTGAAGACCCAGTTTTTAAAATTGTAACTGTTTACTGATGTAATTTAAAATAGTTATAGGCTTAAAAGCACCGCCCCCCTTCTCTTCCTGGAGACAGGATCTCAGATACAGGCTATATGATTTGTCTGGCCTTGAACTTACTCTATCATGTCTTAGCCATCCCCATCCTGGGTACTGGTATAAGACACCACACAGAGTGTTGCTTCCCTTCCACGAGCAAGCTCTGACTGTAGACCAGGCTGCCCTGAGCTTGTAGCGATCCTCCTAATCTCAGTTTTTGCAGTTCTGGAGGTACAGGTGAGCTTCCACCCTTGGGTTTTATTTCTTCTGTGGGTTGTTTGTTTGGCTTGGCTTGTTTTTTGGCAGGGGCTCACTGACCCTGATTTATCTGGAACTCACAGATCTCTCTACCTCTGATTTCACAGTGGTGGAGTTAAAAGTTTTGTATGGTGTAATCCCCTCATCTCCAGATGCATTGTTTGTCTTTGGATTTTCAAGTCAGAGTTTCTCTATGTAACTAACCCTGACTGTCCTGGAACTTGCTCTGTAGACCAGGTTAGCTTTCAGACTCTTACTGAGTCCTGGGATTAAAAGTGTGTGCCACCTTTGTAGCTCAGAAAGTTTGTTGGCAAGGGCAGGGGCATAGGTACCCATGGGTTATATGCTGTTATCAACCACAATCCTTGCATTCTTTAAGGTGATACTGAACTGTGAACATGTTCAGGAATGTGAACATAAAAAGTTTGAGTTTTTTCATGATGTTTTAGGTCTGAAGATTTACGACGGGAATTTGGTCGTTATGGTCCAATAGTAGATGTTTATGTTCCACTTGATTTCTACACTCGACGTCCAAGAGGATTTGCATATGTTCAATATCCTTTCTTCAGATGGATGATTAGTGAGGGGTGTTGAAGTTTGAAATTCAAGTTTTTTATGTAAGTGGTAACATCAAAAAATTAGTCTTTGTCTCTAATGTCTTATGTCTTCAAATCTTTTAAAATTCTGATTCATTGCTCTTATTTCTTAGTTAATCCAAAAATAAACCTTTAAATTCCCATTCATGCTGCTGAAACTCTAAATCAGTGATTATGTGATTTTAAATTTGAATACAATGGTTGCTACCCTCTTTGATATAAGTCAAATTAAAAGTTTGTGTGTTCTTGTTCTTAGCAATTAAAGTTTAGTAATCTTGTTTGTTATTTTGAATCACTTGATCGAAAAGAAATTGTATAACAATGAGGTAAACTTCTTTAATATTGTCCCCTAATTTGCTGTCCTCTGTTGTTACCTCAGAATGTAAAGCTGTACAGTTATGGCGACCCCAAAGAGAAAGCATGAAAGAACTTTTAGAGTAGAGTTCAACACTTAAGGCAAGTAGACAAGCCAAAGACCTCTTAAGGATCAGGCTTGAAGAGAAGGGAGAGTTTGGGAAAAGAAAAAATAAAGAAAAGCTGGAAGAAGGACAAGCCTAATGGGAGACAAAGCCTCGATTTATCCACAAAGGGGGAAAAGGTTGTTTTTCAAAGTTAAAGATAAAGCCATCTGTCATATTTGACCAAGCATCTCATGACAAGTCCTTCTGACAAGCACTAAAAGAGTTAAAGGTCAAGATGAAGTTGAATGATGGCCAAGATTAAAGGAGTCATACCTGATGTATCCTACAGAATAACTACTTTCTTTTTTTATTATTTTTTTTTATTTTATTTTGCAAGCAGTTAATTTTCATAATTATGCTGGTTTGGTCTAGTGACAAAACCTGTAACTTGAGTTTGTATGGACCTTTGATATTGTGATTGTGGTTTTGTATGAGTGTTTTTCTCCTAGCTTATCAAGTTAAAATTATAGCAAAATAAAACATTGTAAAGTTTAAATTCAGCATAATTTGATTTTAGACCAGTTCATCAGAGGCTCTTTGTAATATGTGGTACTAAAATCAGTCACAGAGCCCTATGTAAGGCGGGGAGACAGGTGCATGCACTGGGGAGAAACAGCTGGATGTTCTAGGGTAGCGCCACTGCAAATATGTAGCAGTAGGTCTTTTTGGTTTGTTTTTGTTTTTTCTAAGTGGCTGCTGGTTCTGTGAATCTTGCTGTCCCTGCATGGCTTAGCACAAGCAGAAGATCAGTTCTGCATGGATTGCAGAAGGCCACCTTCATGACATGGGTCCTAATTGTGGTATATAGGAATGAGCCTTGATCCCAAGTTTCAGGAGATTGTGTTTCTGACCTTCTGTAAGGTTATTTCCTTGTCCAAGAAAGTAGAGAGTGGAGGTGTCTGAAACTTACCTGTTGCTTACATTCATTTTCTGGAAGCTCTGGCCTTATGAATTCCTAGTGAGGCTTAGAGGGAAAAGCCAAAAATGCTCATGTGGGGCCAGTGAGTAGTCAGGAAAGTCTTGTGGATTCATTGTAAAACTTAAAAGATAATGCCCATATCTGGCCTCATAAAAGCATTGATCCAGTCTGGTTTATAAGATTCAGGATTTGTGCAGTTTGAGGTGGCCTGGGAACAATGTCAATAATAGTTTACCTCAAGAGAATGTTGTATTTGAACAGTAATGAGTTACACAGGGAATCCAGAGTAGTAAGTTAACAGGTTTTCTGGTTTCATTTTGAGAACACAGAGATTTCTTGGTGGCCAGTATCTGGCTTCGCTTAATGTGTCTTCCATGACTCTTCCTGGTTTAGCCTTCTCTCCTTATCCTTAGCTTAAGAGGTGGGTGAATTATAGCTCCTTATCCTCTAGGCCAAAATTCTGTTTTTAAGGATAGTACCCAAGAATGTTCTGCCCATATTCATAATCTATGTAGCTCTTAATATAAATCATTCTGAAACTATACTGTGTCGGGATAACAAAGTAGTACAGTGTACATTAAGTGAACTGATTTCTGCTAGTTTAGCACCTAAGTACAGTTAACCTTGAGGGATGTTTATTTGTAGCATTCAAGGTTATAAACTATCAGCTGTTTCACAAAAGTTGAAAACACAGTTATTTGAGACTTTGGAAAAATCTCTCCTATTTAACCTACACAGACTGACCTCAGAAAGAGCTGGCCCTTAACTATGTTTGAACAGAAAGTAGAAGTCCAGTGATGATAGGCTGAGGCAGACTGTTTATCTATGGAACAGATGTCAGTCTTGAGATTAATGTGTTGTCGTTTGCAGGTATTAATTGGTGCTTCAAATCTGCATTTCCAGTGACATTGAATTTAGAGTGATTTTTAGGATGTAGTAAAACTTGTTTCCAAAAGTCAATTTTTTTCGGTCATGGTTCTAAGTGTACTTGTTGCCCATTTGAATGATGCTTTTAGAAAAGATGTGCTTAGGCAAAATAACTCAACCTAGGGGTTCTGTTGCTGACATGGGGGAGAACTACAAGGCAGCTCTGCTTAAATGAGGGTAAATACTGCCATGACTCAAGTGGGAAACCAGCCCAAGATGCTCTTCTTCAGGAAGCTGCATACTTAGGGGTTATAGTTTGGACTTTTTAATCTAGGGGTCCTTTTGCCACTTGTTGATAATGTGCTTTTACAGTCTTGCATGGATGTCATGTGCATTTGGCATAGTGACTGAGTGTATCTATCGCTTGATTCTGACTTAATGCCTATAAATGACTAGCATGCCTATCTTGTGCCAGTGCAAGGAAGACAACTACATGAAATAATATTGCCTATATCTGAACATTTAAGTTACTGCTTTCTTCTCTTGTAAAGTGTACTTTGCTTGCTTACTTAAGAATTATTGGCATTTTTTATTTGAAATAAATATGAAAATCCTATTTTATTATTATAAAAAATTTCTTGGTATCCAACAGAATTGACTGTTTTTTATTATTAATTCTTAGTACATGGGGAAGTTTTTATAGTGTACCTTGGTAGTTCAGTTAAGGCAGATCTTATTACAACATGTATTTAAATGTGTCTTAAAAATGTATACCATAGAAAATTGCGAGTGTTTTTAATGCCTGTTGTATTAATGGCTGAGTCAACCAGATACTTAAGAAGGGTCTAGATGAGCAATATTGGGTTCACAATCATTATCAAAGTTTACAAAACTTCTCAAGCCCCTTAACATTTAGCACATTTGAGGATGTTCGCGATGCTGAAGATGCTTTACATAATTTGGACAGAAAATGGATTTGTGGTCGTCAAATTGAAATACAGTTCGCACAGGGGGATCGGAAGAGTAAGTATAAGTACCCATATGCCTAACATGCAGTATGTTGGTTTTTAGACTTAAGGTTTTTTTTGGTTTTGTTTTTTCTCTCTAATCTCTCAAAGAGCTTAAAAAATGAATTGGATAGTTGTGTAGGTACATGGCTATGGAAGTAAATTCATAGGATTAGACTTGGAAAGGTAATTAAGTTAAACCTGGACTAGATCTTATATTAAACACTTGGCTCTCGTTATGCAGGTATACATCATTCGTTAGCGGACTTACAACCACAGGACTCTATATAGACTTTGGAGTCCTGTAGGCCTGACTTTCAATTCTGACTCAGCTGTTAGATTAGCTGAGATACTAAAAGACATGGCTGTTGGGGAGTTATTAAATCAGTGTTAGTTCCTTTCAGCTTTTCTATGCATTGATTCTCAAAACTGTGTAGTTCAACTTTTTGGTGTTGCATATTCTTTGTAGGTCAAATATTGCATTTCATGTACTCTTGTAAGTTCCTTGAGTCAAAAGTAGTTAACATGTTGATTAGCAAAGTAATTGTGAGAAGACATTTAAAAAAGCCAGTGATTAGTACTATATTTTAACTATACATTTTGAAAATATACAAGGGTTATTCTAGTTATGCTTCTTAAAGTTATAAAACACGTTATTCCTTAGTGTAAGATGAAGAATGCAGGAATGAGCCAGGTATGTATGGTGATATACACCTTTAATCTCAACATTTGAGTTAAGAGGTCAGCCAGGCCTATATAATGACTTTTTTTTTTTTTTTTTCCCCTCTCAAAAACGGGACTGGGTAAATGGGTCAGCTAAGAGAACTAACTGCTTCTAGAAAATCAGGTTTGATTTTCAGCATCCATGCACGTGGTACTAACAGTCTTCTGGACTCTGGGCAGTACATATATAAGGTGCACAGACACACTGCAAGCATATCACCATACACATAAGATTAAAGCCTTTTAGAGGAAGAATGCAGGCATGGTTTTGTTTTGTTTTTTTGAGACAGGGTTTCTCTGTGTAGCCCTGGCTGTCCCTAAACTCACTCTGTAGACCAGGCTGGACTCGGAAATCTGCCCACCACTGACTGCCTGGCTTTTTTTTTTTTTTTTTTTTTAATGTAAGTAAGTACACTGTAACTGTCTTCAGCCACACCAGAAGACAGCATTGGATACCTATTACAGATAGTTGTTAGCCACCATGTGGTTGCTGGGAATTGAACTCAGGACCTCTGGAAGAGCAGCCAGTGCTCTTAACTGCTGAGCCATCTCTCCAGCCCAATGCTAAGGTTTTAATGTTTCTCTTAAGTATTTCTATTCTGTTCCCTAGCACCAAATCAAATGAAGGCCAAGGAAGGGAGGAATGTATACAGCTCTTCACGATATGATGATTATGACCGATACAGACGTTCTCGAAGCCGGAGTTATGAGAGAAGGAGATCAAGGAGTCGCTCCTTTGATTATAACTATAGGAGATCTTACAGTCCTAGAAAGTAAGTGTGGTACACGATCTGTTTTAATGTTTGTAGCCAAGGATAATGGCATTAAAAAAGAGATGCTTGCTAATGTTTTTTTAAATGCCTTTTTCTTATTTTAATTGTGTATCTTTGATATTTCATTAAGGTTAAAGTTATTTTTGGTGCTTTATTTAAAAATTAAGACTACAAATAGACATTGTCACTGTTTGCTTTTTCTGGTGTGCTTTTTAGCAGTAGACCGACTGGAAGACCACGGCGTAGCCGAAGCCATTCCGACAATGATAGGTAAATAATTTTATTTTGAAAACAACTCGTTTTTTTTGTTGTTGTTTTTTTTTTTTTTTTTCAGAGTGAACTTTTGCTCTAAAAGTAACAGATTTGATTAATATAGAGTCTAATTTTTACTCTAATTGTATCTCTCCTCTGTTTTGAAAGATTCAAACACCGAAATCGATCTTTTTCAAGATCTAAATCCAATTCAAGATCACGGTCCAAGTCCCAGCCCAAGAAAGAAATGAAGGCTAAATCACGTTCTAGGTCTGCATCTCACACCAAAACTAGAGGCACTTCTAAAACAGATTCCAAAACACATTATAAGTCTGGCTCAAGATATGAAAAGGAATCAAGGAAAAAAGAACCACCTAGATCCAAATCTCAGTCAAGATCACAGTCTAGGTCTAGGTCAAAATCTAGATCAAGGTCTTGGACTAGTCCCAAGTCCAGTGGCCACTGATAGTATAAATCATGATACTTCTAGGCATGTATCATTCATTTACTCATAGTTTGGTATACTTAAATTATCAGGAATACAATGTTGCAATGATGCGTTTAAAAACAAACTTAACTTGTTAGTTTTCCCTGTACTGGGCAATGGTTATAATTAAAAAGATATGCTGTTGAGAAGCCACTCTTAAGAGTCCAGTTTGTTTAATGTTATGGGCAGCTACCAATTTGTGGTGTCTCTGTATATTTTTGTAAAGATTCTCATTTTTTATGCTTGAAGTATTTGGTGAAAAGATGTTGGTTGACCATAATTTGCAACATTGTTTATTAAAAATAAATTTTCATATCCATATTTGGTAGAATTGTTAACCTAGAAATGTAGCTTGCTAATAAGAATGATACAGAAGTGAAGTGGTAGCCACATTACAACACTGACTGCTCAGACACGTATAGGTTCAGGGTGGACCTTTGTGTCTTGTCAAGATGTCTAACTAAGCCCATGATGATTATTTATGATGCAATGTGGAATAGTTCTTTTGTTAACTCCACTGTCTGGGGATTGATGCCAACTGGGTTAAATAGCGTTTTCAGGGAAAGGGACCTTTTCACTGAAACTCAGAGCCTTCACTGCTTCCCCCACCTCAGTCCCTGCTGGTTTCTAAGATTTGGAACATTAAAGCATAAGGGAAAAAAAAACTCCTCCCCCTTAAGTTTTGAGTGTGTCAATGATCACAGAAATCATCTTAAGGGGAAAGACTGTTCTTACCATAGTTTCTCTAACATTTAATTATTGTTGATCATTGTTACTTAGGGGTTTGTTTTGTTGTTTGTTTGGGTTTTTTGTTAGAAACAAGTAAACTGTTTGAAAATACATTTTGTTTGTTTATATGCATAGTGTAAAACAAACAATTTTGATGCTTACAGCACTGGCCATGTGCGTTTGTATCAAAATCTGCCTGTTCTTCATAGGGGAGGCTAGCTCATTACACCTCAGTTTAATGTGAGATGAGTTGGAAAGATAACACTCCTAGGTGATTCTGTGGTGTCGTGAATTTTTGGGAAAAGTTGAGTTTTAAGCAAAAGCCACATCGCTTAGTTTTTGTTAATGTAGGACATGACTTAAAAAAAATGAAATGATACCCTTAAATATTTATAATTTCTAGTACTTCAAGATTGTTTTGGAGGCAATAAAGTGACTTGAAATGTCCGGTGTCATTTCACAATACAAAGCTAGTGTCTGTAAGATCTTAGACTCCTTGCTTACAGATGTGAGTGAAGATACTGTGGGGACAATTCTCCTAGAGGATTGTTAACCTTACTTTTTCTTTCAATTTTGTTTTTAGAAATATAGTCCTTGCTTGTAGACAACAAAAGGTGGTTTTAAGAACTGTTTGTGGAATGTGTTTGGAGGGTTAAATCTAGAACCTTTGTATATTTAATAGTATTTTTAACCTTTATTTCTTCACTGTTTGCAGTTAATGTTCTTGTTCTGCTATGCAATCATTTATATGCACGTTTCTTTAATTTTTTTAGATTTTCCTGGATGTATAGTTTAAACAACAAAGTCTATTTAAAACTGTAGCAGTAGTTTGCAGTTCTAGCAAAGAGGAAAGTTGTGGGGTTAAACTTTGTATTTTCTTTCTTATAGAAGCTTCTAAAAAGGTATTTTTATATGTTCTTTTTAACAAATATTGTGTACAACCTTTAAAACATCAATGTTTGGATCAAAACAAGACCCAGCTTATTTTCTGCTTGCTGTAAATTAAGCAAAGATGCTATAATAAAAACAAAATGAAGGAAATAATGATTAACTGGAATTATTATAGTTCTGAATGAGTCTAAATTAATGGAAATAATCCTCTGTAGCTTTAGGACTATTTTAATCAGTCTTGACATTGGGCACAACTACCCTACTTTGGGACTGATAGAACTTGCCAGAAATCTACATCTTTTACATAGTACTTAAGAAATTTCCTTATGTCAAAATCATGTCATGATTGTTCATTAAACCTCTTGGGTTAAATAATATAAGAGGTTATTTAGTAGTATTGGTAAGCATTAAAATGAAAACTTGGGCAAGCTAACTGTAAATTTATATTTTCATTATTACAAAGAATCCTGATCATTCCTCCTCCTGAACAAGACATATTGGGTTTTATGTTTATGACATGGTTCAAATTCTTTCTCATTGTATGTTGGTGAACATTTAAATGATAACCACTTCTGGGGGTGGTTTCTTTTTTTAATTCTAGCTATTTTGCGGTAACTGGTAATTTATTATTTGTGCTGTGCCAGACATTGTTCTAGAGACTTTGTTGATTCATTCACTCTTCACAATACCCTTTAAGGAAGATTTCCCCCCTACCTCCTCCCCCACATATCAGGAAACTAAGGCACAGAGAAAAAGTTGTTAATGGTAGAGTCAAGATTTGAGCCTCGGGGGTTTTTTTGTTTGTTTGTTTTTTGTTTTTCTTAATAGTAGTTGAAGAGATAGCTCAATAAAATTATGCTCAGACTCTGTAGAACTAGAAGGCCTGGTGCTGGTTTGTTTTTGTCAATTTATTTTTACACTCAGACTGTTAACTTGAGAAGCTTGCATATTGTTTATGAAATGGTATGCCCAACATAGCACAAGGACAGTTGAATCCTACTATAATAGTAGGATTCTAATGAAGATTTCTACATTTTTAAACTAAAGTTGGATCATACTAAGCTGCACAGTCGATAAGACTGCATTATCAGTGGGCTATATTGAATAGGATAGTCTTGTCAAGATTGAAGTGAAGGCTGACACCTCACCTCTTTTTACTTAAGAAATCTGCTTGTCTGTTTTTTAATAAGCCAAGTAAGCAAGAAGAAAAGTGAGAGATAATGAATGCTTCAGTAAGAAAGGACAGGTGCTACATAGTGTTTGAGCTGTTAAGTTACAACCTAGGGAAGACCTGGGAACTACTGTACTATTCTCTTGAAATTTTGGCCCAGTAAGCTGCTACATCCAGTTCAACTAACAATCCTGTATACCACAGAGAAGAATAAAGAGAAAACCAAACTGACAAACATCCTTCTTTTATTTAAGACCAAACTGCAGCTGGAATACCCAGTACAGTTCTGCTTACTACACTTCAAGAAAGATCTGAAAGCGGAAAAAAGAACCAAAGAAGGGCAGTTCAAGCGACCAAAGGGTGGGTGGAAGGTGCTGCAGTATGAATACTGTACGAATATTTTGACTCTGGTCTGAAAAGATAAAAGAATTATCGAAAACTACATGGAATAATTGAAGTCCCTTCAAGTTTGAAAGTAAGCATTTTAGGACAAATAAAAGGAAATTCAACTTTGTACCTGTGGAAACTCATCCCTAAGTATGAACAGGTTATACTGACTCGTGGGTAGCCGATCCATGACAAGTTACTGGAAACTAGGATGTCTGAGTATCACGGAAGACAGCCATAGTCTCTAACAGTGCCTCTCCCGGTCTATCTCACAATAAATTGGATGGTAAAGGTATGGTCCAGTACGAAGGTTTCCCAGTTATCTCTTAAAGTCAGTTCTACTTAACGCCATTGTTGGCGAGTCTGGCCTTCGTTTATTCCAGTGCCAGTATTTTCTGCTTAACTGTTTGTTTTGTTGGTATCTAAAGTTTATTTACTTGTATACTACATACAGTTTACATCTAACCACTCCTTCCCGGGCTAATTCCACTTATACTTGATATCCACCTATGAGGGCCCATCTCTTCTCATCTCCTGTGTAGACAGTATGTTCAATAGATATTTATTGAACCCTTACTGTGGGCAAAAATACTGGATAATTGGAGAGGAGAACAGATTATTTAGTAAAACCTACTGAGCACAATCTAGTGAATCATTACAGTATGACCTCATTATCTTGAGGTATATTATGGTAATATTTTATATCATTCATATCCTAGTGTAATTATAAAACCCAATTACTATCAAAGAAAAGTAATTTTATGGTTGTCTGCCATTTAAAAGTATCAAGTATTTGTTGTGCCCCATTACTACAAATAATGAAAACCTGTAGTAAGCTGATCTATTGTGCAGTGACTAATATACTAGAGTAAGATTAAGTTAACTCTGGCTCTGTCAAGCAAATAGGTAATCCCCAAAATAACAAGTATTTATCTTTACATTAAAGCAGACCCTGGTGCTATAATTAGATTATTTTCAGGCAGACAGCTATTATCCCAATGGACTTAGTATATTCTGTATTGAAGAAAGTGTTTACCGGATAAGACTTTTTAATGATCTTACTTGTACATTTTATAGGGGACATATTATGTGTATAGTTAATAAATAACTTTATAGTGTCACATATGTTTTGGATTCCTTAGTTCCTTATCAGGATATGAAGCTTGTTTATCCTACCATTAAATTCCATCACATTCGGATTTTTGTTGTATTTTTGCCACATATTTAAAACTATGTCAAAATCTGAAATCTGGAAACAGTGTTAATAATAAGCCTTTGACCAATTTTTTTTGAATGTAGTAGGATTACACATAAATGAAGGGAGCGGTAAAAATGAAGGTTATTTGTTGGGGGTTTTTGGTTTTTTTTTTTTTTAAACTTTTTTCAGCCTGCCCAAACTCAAAAAGGTAGCAGGCACCAGGTGAGAACTATAAATTTTGACTTCATTTTTGTTGCTGTTTTTATTTTGAATCAAGTTGGAAATGCTTCAAAAAAGTTATTTTTAAGGACACAATAAAAATTATTAAAAACTGAATTTAGCATTTATTTCAAGATTATAAATTACTAAGTGTATTTACTATTTACATAATCATTAGCATTGGTCTTAAAAGGTAGAGGGTTCTGTGTATTGTGTAGTTCTGCGGAGTTCTGTCCTCTACTTCCCCTCCATTTCCTTTCAAATTGAGCTTAAGGCCTTCCAGAGGAAAGAATTAAGTTGTGTGTTCAGATGAGGTTTTTGTTTAGTTTTATTTTTAAATCCAATACATTGTTTGTTTACTTTTTGGATTTCTTTTCTTTGGAGAGTGGTTTTATATGCTGGAAAATATCCTTGTTAATTTATAAATAATTAACAGTAATTGGCAGCTCTTGAGTTTTAAGTGCAGTAAGTTAGAAAGGGCCCCTGTGGTTTGGGGTAGCTGTTGAGTCAGGGTAAATTGTTTTTAGTCTTGTCTAGTGCGGTTTCCATGTATATGAAAGGCTGTCAATATTACTCAGCACTTGTGCCAGGTTGTGTTTTCCAGATACTCCTACTTAACCTTAAAATCACTCCCAGGAAATGAATACTGTTTTTCAAATAAGCTGTCTTCTGTGGGATACCCACCATGTGGACAGGAATTTTTGCATACATACCTTCTAACTACTAAAAGAAGACGTTTACGCGTATTCTAAGATTATAGGCTGTTGGAGCTCCAGCACTCTTTTACTATGTTCCTTTTTTTTTTTTTCCTTTTTTAACACATACTGAAATTAATAGCCAGGAATCAGAGAAAGGTTAAACAACTTCTCAACTGTTAGCTTCATCAAGTTACTCCACTCATTGTTACAGAAGACACTTTTCTCTCGGGTGTTTTCCTGTCCCTCCCATACTATTAGTTATTAATGTTTGTGTATTTGTAAAACTGGGTCACCATCCTGTGTTAAAACTGTAGTTCTTGTTTTTTTGTTGTTGGATGGGGGTTTTTTGTGTGTGTGTGTGCAGTGGGGGGAGGGGTAAAACTTGAGGCATGTAAATTTATTAGTAACAGTAGTTTGTAAAGAAGTAAAAGGCCTTTGTAATCCAGGTTTTGTTTTTGCAGATCACATTTCTTTGAATGCTGCAGAGTAAAATAAACTGGTCTAGGAGCTTTAAAAAAAAAAAATCTTGGTTTTTCTGTAGACTTTGTTGTACCTTACAGGTATAACTACCCAAGTAGATATTTGTTTGAGGTTTTAGAGATGTATTCCTTGGTTTAGAACATTGCCTATGAAAATATGGGGGGAGAGCATGGGAAGCTGCACACTTTAGAACCATTTGAAAATCCTCGTGCTTAATAGACAAGGTAAAGTCTATCATACTACACATTGCCACCAAAATACGTAGTAGCTCATACCACATGGCTGCCTTCAGCCACCAACTCTAGTGGATTCTGCCATACTTAATGCTCTGGCAGGAATACTCATTGTCTAGCAGCACGTGGTGCCATGCTGAATTGAAGGCTGACTCAGCCTTCATGTGTACTTTTTTCCCCAGGCAGGGTTTTTCTGTAAATAGCCCTGGCTGCCCTGGAACTTGGTTATAAACTTGGCTGGCCTCAAAAGTCAGTGTGCCACCCTGCTAGTCCTGGCTGCTTTGTTTCATCCTTTGATATTTTACAGCTATCCTTTATTAGTGTCTATTGTAGTGTTTATAAAATCAGAAAGCATCTTAGTCCAAAACTAGAAATCCGGGCATATTGTTGCATACTAATGCATATATGAAGTAACGTGTGTAACCAGAGGCACAAAAAAGAACTTTAGGTATTTCACTGAATTACACCAGTGCCTTGAGATAGTCCATCCTCTGCAGGTTGCATGAAAAAGTCTGCAGGTGGGATTGTTTAAACTCCCTGAGTGGGAAATCTATCCACTAGAAAGTAAGTATGCAAAAATAATTACACCTAAAGCCTTTATTGTTCAGGAGCTCACATCTGCCTACATGCAAGAATATTTGCTAGTTTGAGTTGCAATAGTCATTAGCTTAGCAGGGCAGTGCTGTGCAGTCAGTCTCAGCAGTCAAGCTAGAGAGACCTGTCTTAAAGGAAACAACAAAGTAGTATCACAGTCATCCCGAATAGAAAGCCATAAACCACTTATATGAAAACAATATCGGGGGAAAAAGTTTATTTTTCAAAGTCAGATCATAATTTTATGTACTTGTCCTTTAGGATGAATGTTCAAATGTTTAATTTGGACTCTTCTGAACTTAATTGAGAAAATACAATTTAGCTCTTGTTTATCAAGATCAAAAGTTTGCTATATGGTCTAATCATACAAGAGACCTTTCCTTGTCATAAATTAGGGGCAGAACATAAATTGGTTACTTAGATTGATAAAGCCAAAATGAGTCTAGGTTTAAAAAGGTTGGGGAGGAAGTCTTGTACATCTCTCTTACAAAAACGGGAAATTTAGCTTAAATCTTTTCAGCTATAAAAACTTAATATAAAAGATTTACTTTTTTTTTCCCACAAGCATTGATTTCACATTGATTCACTCTGGCAACTTAACACAAGGGCAACCCTTTAAAAACTGTAGACCTTTAAAATTAGGCCATTTAAAAAAAACAAAAAACAGTTCATGGTCTTACATTCAGCAAATCCACACTAAAAATAGTCTTATTTTGTAGAATAAAGGCTAAGATATCATTACATATGTTACAAGCTTATTACATGTATTTACATGGCTTTAAATGTCACAAACACACAACTTCAAGCTTTGTGGTTCTTAGAAAGCTGTTCAGCACTGTTTTTGGAACAGATTTGGTACATTATCTGGTTATTTAAGAAATGAGCACTGGGCCACGAGTGCTGGCTCCTTCTAATGAGGCCCACCTGCCCTTTACACATTTACCAGTGTGTAACTTAAGCTATTTTTTTTTAAATGCCCAAGATAGTTTGGGTGACCCTAGACCATGAAACTGAACTGTGCACCTTGTGTATGCTAAATGCTTACTGTCTGATTTCTTCAGAAATTGTCTGTTAAACTCATAAATCTTAATTTTCCCATCAAACAATAAAAAAGTTAAGGTTACTGTTTTTCATGTCTAACTTGAATTTAGTTAAGCAACACTACCAAGTAGAATTGATTAGTCAATTGTTTAAATTGCACTGACACTATATAGTGTTTACAGCACATAAATCAAATGTTTTACACTTGTAAATTACCAATTTTCCACAAAATGTCACGTGTAAACATCACAAAATTTAAAATTAGTACTTATGTAATTTTATACCTGTACCTTAAGTAAGGTTTTAAGTTGAAATGTCATCGTTTCCTTATCTGAAGGGTTCAAGGAAACATGAACCCAGTGGCTTGGTGGCTTTGGGAGGACACTTGGTGATGGTGGTTCACTAAATTTGGCTCCAGCATAGTTCTGACTAGCTTGAGACTTAAAAAGCAAGCTAGGACTTGAGAAGCTAGCATTCCAGTTGGAGTTGTTAGAAAGGCTCTTGTTTTTTCCCCCATTTTGCATGGCCTGCCATGCTGCTGCCGATGGATTGTACCCATGTCCTCTTTCCTTTTTCTTATGCGCGATCTTCATCTGGGAATTCTGATCCTTGCTCTTCTGTCTGTGGTGCTGTTGTTGGTTCTTACTAGCATTTCTAGATTGAGGGTCTGGAATGTTATACCTCTCTCCGCCACCCATCTCCAGCTTCTTTGTCACCTGGAAGTAAACACATGTAAGCTGTAGTTAAGCTCCACACGTTCCTTATGAAGGTAGCTCCAGTTCTAGAACTGTTGAAGAAAATAATGACATTTTTTTTTTTTGCTCGCCTGCAAACCATCTACCCCCCCAAAAAAAAAAGTCCTGAGCCAAATACCTGCTTGTGAAATTAAAAGAAAGGGATTAAAGCAAGCTTTTCGTTTTTTGTACAACCTAAAAAAAATAATAGCCCCACACACCTAAAGCCACCCTTGTCTGGCAGGGTCTCCTATACCAGACTGGCCTGCAACGTTAAGCTATCTTGCCCCAAACTCTGGAGTGCTGGAATTTGAGACAATAATACCACCACTGTGCATGGCCGCTGACCTTAATAGTTTAGAATTGCTTCAATCCTAAAATAATGGCCCCCCTATGATGCGAATCTTTATACCTTTCAGTCTGCTTTTCAGATTGCAGGATTCCCACTACTTGTCCTCTTCCTTGCTGCCAAGCCCAGGATAAGAGACGTTGCTTTCTGCTAGATCCTTTCCTTTGTCTCAATACACAAGTTTTCATGAGCCAATCTGCTGATTTCAGCCTAGGAGCTGAGGCCCACATCGAGTCTCCTCAGCACACAAGTTTGAGAGAAGTCCTAGCTAGAAAACAAAAGATAATTACTTCAAAACAACCCCCAAAAGTGATCGCTTACACATTCTACAGAAATGGCTGTCGCTGCTTCCTCAAAGCTTCATGGATGTTATGACACCACGACTTTGACCTCATAAAGTTAAGCTTACAAACCTTGAGGGCTTTTTGGAAGACTTACCTGCAACTCCTAGACGTTTAAACTAAAACTAGAGAAATGTTCAGTTGTGACCATACCAAGAAATTAGGACCCACACAGCCATTTCCACACCAAGATTCTGTTTCCAACAACGTGCCATCGTGATTTCGCTTAGGCTTAGGACTCCGGTACTGGTGCCGTAATTTTTCACACACCATAGTAACCTTACATTTTTAAACATCACGTCAATAAAGTGAACAATTTCGCTCTGTTTTAGTCAAACTAGCAAACACCCTCACGAGGCTTAGGCGGAAGGCCGGCACTCCCAGTCACCCGTACGGCGAGCCTGGGAGCTCGCCGCCTTAACCCGCGGCTCAGCTCCCGGGGAGTCGCGCCCGACCGGCCTCGCTTCCTCTTCAGCCAGGCCCAACAATGGTGCCCGCGGTCGCCAACATGGCCGCCCCCGCCACACTCACCGACTTCGAGTTCGGGCTGCGGTAGCGGCTCTCTCTCGACCTCCAAGCCTCCTTCCCTCACCAGGAAGAAACGATGCACGGACCTAACAGCCCACGAGCGAGTCACGGATCACAACTCCGTCTTGGACCAACCTCCTATTGCCTTCACCGACAAAATGGAGGCCGCTGCAAGCGCGGAAGAGGACCGGAGACCGTGCAGCCAATGAGGACGCAGCAGCGAGTGCCGCGGCCAATGAGACGCCAGCTACCGCCTGTTGCTGGGGGCAGGCCGGAGGGAGTGCGGAGTGGCTGTTGTCTTGGTTTAAAATCCTGCGGGAGGAGCATGTCGGGAATAACTGCCCGGCCTCGGGCCCGCGCCGCCCGGCCTTCCTTCCCCGCGGGCTGGCGGAGGGCAGCTGCTCGTTTGTTGGCCTCTCCGGCCGTGCAGCCAGTATTTTACTTCCGTGGCCAGCCCTCTGCGCAGCGCCCGTCCTTGTTCCTGTCCCTTTCCGCCCTGCAGTCACTGAGCCAGCCCCAGAGGCTGCCAGAGCCCGGCAACCATTCTGCACATGACCACCTTCCTTTTTCATGTCCCCTCTGATCTAACTTCACTCTTTCTCGGTGCCTGAAACAGTCGCTACCATCAGGGCCTGCTTCTTCTATACACAGCGCTGGCTGGTCCCTTACAAATTTTTGGCCTTGTTTAGAAAGTGGAACAACTAGAAACAAGAAAGATACCGCTCAAGAATGGCAGCAAGGTTGGGGATAGAAAGGAGAGATATCTTTTGTTTATATATAAAAAAAAAGTATGTATCTTAGAGTCAACATTTCAAAGGTGAACACTAATTTCTGTGAATAATTCTGGAGGTAATTGTGCCTGGTGTCTTGCTTCATTCAGACGTGTTCTCAGTTTTGAGGTCAGTTTGGACTACATAGCAAATCCCCCCCCCCCCCCCATCTCAAAGAAACAAAAAACATTTCATTGGCTCCAAATTGTGATGCAGGGGAAAAAATAAAATAGAATAAAAATAAAAATTACATATATAATTATATGTATTATATATACATATATATACATACATATATATATAATGGCCTGTTGACGCGTATCATGAGTGCTTTATCTGCTCCCTACCTTATGCTAGACTTTTGCTTATGTCATCTCATTCCATTCTCAGCAATTTTAAGGGCAAGGTGCAATGTTGTTCTTGGATTCAGAAAATCTCAGTGGTACTGCTGTTCAAAGCATGATTCTACAGTGAGATTCAAGCGTCTTGTGTCTGTGGCTTGTGTGGAGCTAAGGTTTGGGGAAGTTTGTCCTGGCTTTATAAACAAGGGTTCACATACCCTACAATGTTTGTCTCTTCTGCGTGCCTAAAAGGTGTTTGACGTAGAGGACATCGTTACTGACATTGCCAGAAGGTTTGGGTGCTGTGAAGCCTGTGTCCTGCCATCTGACTGAGCCTGCTCTCTCCACAAGGTCAGAGTCAGGCTGCCCTTGGGAGAGCACGGTTCTGACATTCACCATGTCTTAGCACTGTCTCTAGCTCATTCATTAATATCTACCAGCCCACAAGAGCGCCAAACTCCGGACCATGTGCGAAAAGAGTTCCCTCAGAATATCTCATCACCCTCCCATCCATGTCTGATTCCTTTCTGTGTGTTTTGTGTATTGAAAGCTTGCAGTGCCCTGGGAGGCCAAGAGAGGGCGACAGATCCCCGGTAAAGCCTTACAGATGGTTGTGAAAGGCCTGCCCCTTCCTTTTAAAACATTCATTTTGTAAACATTTATCAAGTGCCTGCTTTAGCGCTTGGCCATCTGCCACACCATAAGGTTACAAAAGTTAATGAAACCTCATCTGGATCCAAAAGGAGGAAAAGCCCTTTCCTATTTGTGAGCAAGGACTTTGTGAGCTAAGGTTTGGAGAAGTTTGTCCTGGTTTTCTCCAGACATAAACAATCTTCTCACAAGGGAATAGAAGTTAACCTACCACTGCTAAAAAGGTACCGCTTGAAGGTTTGTCCACAGAAGTCTCTTTTAATTATAAGTCAATTAAAACGGGGCCAGGGACTGGATGGAGTCAGTGGTAAAGTGTTGCCTGTAGTATATTTGAGGACCTGAGTTCAGAACTTCCGGACTCACACAAGTTTGTAACTGCTATGGGAAGTGCATAATCTAGCCAGTGTGCCCCAAGTTCGGTTATGGAACTCATCCCAAAAAATGAAATGAGCCAGGCAGTGGTGGCACAGCACTTAGGAGGCAGAGGCAGGCAGATTTCTGAGTTTGAGACCAGCCTTTTGCAGTGTGAGTTGTGAGTTCCAGGACAGCCAGAGCTATACAGAGAAACCCTGTCTTGAAAAAACAACAACAACAATAATAATAATAATAAAATGAAAGACATGGTAAGAACCCTCTTAACTCCAACACTTGGGAGGTAGAGGCAGGGGAATCTCAGAGTTCAGGGCCAGCCAGGCTTAGTGTGATCCTGTGTCTAAAACAAAAACAAAGAAGGAGAGGCTGGTGAGGTTGGTTAGCAGGCCAAGCCACTCCAGCCTCCCTGCCCCGGCCTGCCAGCCTGAGTTCTGGTCCTGCATGGTAGAAGGAGAGAACAGACTCCTACAACCTTTCCTCTGCCATCCACGCCACCCCGTGGCATACACATGCAAGCTCAATAAATGATGAAATAAACAATGTACGCAAACAACGTAAAGAGCCTTCCAGGAGGATGCCCAGTCTCAACTTCCGGCCTCAGTGGGCACGTGTGTGCCCATACAGACCGCACACACATACAGAGAGGGTTTGTAAACACTCCCCTGCCAAATCTAAATAGAAGTAGAAAGAGGGAAGACAGGTGACACCTGAGGTCTGTTGCTTTATTGTGTAGACTCTGGAGGGGAGGAAGGCACAGTCACCCTGTGGGCCACACCTA
Source organism: Apodemus sylvaticus (assembly GCF_947179515.1). Taxonomy (NCBI): domain Eukaryota; kingdom Metazoa; phylum Chordata; class Mammalia; order Rodentia; family Muridae; genus Apodemus; species Apodemus sylvaticus. The sequence continues at coordinate 149,382,002 of NC_067474.1, forward strand.
TACAAGTCTAGTCTACTGACTTGAAGAGCGGGTCACTTAAGATTAGTTCGTTCTTTCTTCTTTAAGCTTGTTTGTAAATCCGGGTCAGTTCGAGGAACCCGGGCCCTAAGGGACCGTTTGCGCTTCATTCCTGTTGCCAAACTGGTACGAAGCCCCACGCCTCCTTTCTCACCGAGTGCATTTGTTTCCTGGGGAAGCATCTGGGGCCAGTTTCTACACGTTCACACATTCCGGAGAACTTACAAGTCTATTGTCAGCCTTGGCGGTCACGCGATTCTAATTACCAACCGGAGGTAGCACAGGACATCTGTGGGACGCCCACGGCCCTCGTGCTGCTCAGGGAGGACTTCAGCCTGCAAGACCTTAAAGAACCCTGCCAGGGCGCTACCAATTGACACCCACAGTCACAGCCCTGGGGGATGGGCCCACGCACGGTTCAGTCCAGCTGTGTCCAGTGTCTCGCTAGTTTGGTCACAGATCTGAGTTCCTCTCTGGCAGTCCCTTGTCATGAGTATAGAGTCCTTGTTCACTGTGTAGCTCTCAACAACACATGAGAAGGCATTTCCTAAACAGGATTATTTAGCTTAGGTTTGTTGTGGTAGGGGGTTGTTTGAACAGGATCTCCTGTACCTCAGGCTGGCCTCAAACTTGCTTTGCAACTGAGAGTGCCCTTGAATGGTCTTGATGCCTTGCACTTCCCGACAGCTGGGTTTACAGGTACATGCCACCATGCCCAGCCTTGTTTATGTATGCTTTTGAAAACATCAATACATTGTGAACATGTTTCCTTGTATGTACAAAAACATACATGTGTGAATTACTAGTAAAATTTTATGCTATGGCCATCTGTAATTAATTTTATGTGTTTACAGTTTTTTGCTGTGATAGGCTGAGCTGGATATCCTTATAAATTTTCATTTCCTTAAATAAATTTCCTTTAAATTCCCAGCTACAAAATTATTAGGTCACAAGGTAAACATATAGGTTAAGTGCTGGTTAGTTTTTTGTCAACTTGGCACAAGCTCGGGTCACCTGAAAAGAGGGAACCACAACTGAAAAGAATGTCATCAGATGGGTTTGAGGACAAATCTGTTGAGAATTTTTCCTTTTTTTTTTCTTTTTTAAAATTCATTTATTTAATATATACAGCTATACAGAGAAACCCTGTCTCACCCCCCCCAAAAAATGGTTAAATGGGAGGACCAGTCCACAATGGGCAGTGCCACCCCTGGACAGGTGGTCCTGGGTTCTATAAGAAAGCAAGCTGGCCAAGCCACGAAAAGCAGGCCAATGCGCAGAGTTCCTCTAAGACCTGCTTCAGTTCCTCCTCCAGGTGCCTGCCTTGACACCCAACCTGTTTTTATCTTAACAATAGAAAAGTAATCAGTATTTTTATTTGTTTATTTATTTATTTATTGGTTTTTCAAGACAGAGTTTCTCTGTGTAGCCCTGGCTGTCCTGGAACTCACTTTGTAGACCAGGCTGGCCTCAAACTCAGAAATCCACCTGCTTCTGCCTCCCAAGTGCTGGGATTAAAGGCGAGTGCACCACCACTGCCCAGCCCAGTAAAACTTTTATACATGTTACCAAACACCTACAAACTATGTATCCAGAGACGTGAGAGCTGGATCAAACAGTTAAACACTTCAGACACAGGCATGAGGACCTAAAATTCAGATCCCTAGAACTCACAAAAACGCTAGGCTCTGCTCTGCAGGGATGGAACCCCAGTGTTGGCTTCAAGGAGGGCACAGACAGGTGGATTCCTGGAGCTCATTGGCCGGCCAGCCAGCCAATTGTTAAACTCTGGGTTCTCAAAAACATAGGAGATGGAAGAAGATACTCAGTGTCTATTGTACCTGCCACAAGCATCCATGCAGATATGCATGGATGCCCACATATGAACATGTATATACACACATACACACAGGTGGGGGGAGACAAAGAAGTTATATGTTGTGCCAGCCCATGGTGGCGCATGCCTTTAATCCCAGCACTGGGAGGCAGAGGCAGGTAGATCTCTGAGTCTGAGGCTAGCCTGGTCTACAGAGGGAATTCCAAAACAGCCAGGGCTACACAGAGAAACCCTGCCTTGAAAAAACAAAAAAACAAAAAAAAATTAAAAATTAAAATTAAATTAAGTTTAAAGCTTATGTGTCCACTTGTGTCCCTGGCACCAGCGTTGAAGTCACATCCCAGTTCGGAGCAGCTGTTCTTCCCTGTTAGTAATGGCTGCTCCTCTGACCTTGGATCGGTAGGAAGAGCTGGTGAAATAATTGAATTCAATTATTAAGGGTGCTTTTTAAGGTCACATACCTATGTGGCTTCTTGTACAAGAATAGCCACATAGGACAGCCTTTTGTCCCACCACATATGACAGTAATGAGGTCAACATTGTCCATGACTGCCAACTTGTCAGTTGGTGAGCTCCAAACATCTGGGATTTTCCACTCACTGAAGTAGGCTAAAGTTTGTTATCTGCCTCGAGACATTGGTTCTGAGAGAGACTTTGGAAGTCAGGCTACCACAGACAAAAACTCCATATTTTGCTACAAAAAAAAAGAGAGAGAGAGAGAATTAAACAAATTTACATTGTTCCCGTAGGGGATTAAAACAACCTGGGCTAATGACAGCCAGGGAGGCTCTCACTCTCGGGAATAGCAGGCAACGAGGGAGTCAACAGCCCTGAGTCCCAAGAAGTTATCCTCTCCTCTCCCAGCGTGGTCCAGGCTGCCTGGACAGCACCACTCTCCCGCTTCAGGGAGGCTGGACACCTCCAAGCCCATCTGCGTTCTGCTGATTCCAGTAGGAGGGGCTTGGACTTCCCAGTCATCTCTTTCTTCGCCTTTGCCTTGTTTTGTCGTACACATCACTTACAAAATTCAGGAGTGTGGTCTTTATTTTACTCCAAATGTACTGAGTTGGGGACATTTCAGTGGTGTATTGCTGATCGAACCTCCGCGAGGCTCTAGGGTCAAACCCAGACCCACCCAAGAAACAAATGCTCTGCATGGACAATAGCCGTGAGTGCTCTAACTCTGGCTGTTCTGAAACTTACTCTGTGGCCTAGGCTGGCCTGCAGCTCAGATCCGCCTGCCTCTGCCTCCATGCTGGGATTAAAGGCTGTGTGCCATCTGTAGGGGAGCTGGCAGGCTGGCCAACTCAGCTTCCATCCAAGCCCAGATCTGATCCAGGGCTTTGAGCTGGCCGGCCCCAACATCTACCCCATCTGTGAAGTGCTAGAGTGCATGACGGGGCTGCTCCTGCAGAACCAAAGCTGCAGGACCTCCATGACACAGGGCAAACAACTGGGCATCCAGGAGTGCCTGTGAGAGGAGTTCAGTATTGAAGGTAGAGCAGAGGCCAGAGGCCTCAAACCAGACCAATGACCATTGCGATGGACATTTGCAAGTAAACCTGTTTGGACAAAAGTGTGTCACTGTGTGACACACTGTGACAGCACACCTTAGCTTCCATAACAAAAGGGATTTTTTTTTTTTGGCCGGGTAGGGGTGGCGCACTCCTTTAATCCCAGCACTTGGGAGGCAGAGGCAGGCAGATCTCTGAGTTTGAGACCAGCCTGGTCTATGTAAGACCCCAAAAAACCGAGGGTGCCCCAGCACCCCACACCCCGGAAGGCGACACCCAAATCACTTGAGAGAAACGGTCTCGATGCAATAGCATGAGGATTTCTTTATTCCAGAATTCTGGGTTCCATAGCCGTGTACCACGCAGGGTCAGAGGACTATGGACCCCAAGTGCCAAATTGAGACAGCTTTTATAAGTTTAGGACAAAGCCTGTGAATCACAAACCAATCATTTATTAGCATGGAGAGCCCGCGAAATGCGAGCCAATTTATTTGTACCACTCCATAGTTTTTAGGCCAATCAGTTTAAATTATCGCCCCACGCTCAGTGAACCAATTAGTTTCCTATAGTGTCTACAGCTGCATGAACTCCTGCTTTGGGGCAATGGTGTAAGTTTACAGAAGATAAGCTTAGCCCATTTCCAGTTACCCTATGGGGCCAGGATCACCTATTCAAGGCCTTTCTGCAAGGTCTAAACAAAGGGCGGGCTCTGGAACGTGACCTTTTACATAGTTTCTAACAAAGCGAGATAGCATTTTAAACTACTGATTTCTTGGGGTCATTAGAATTAGGCTGTATTATTTTCTATCCTTTCAGACTACAGTGAGTTCCAGGACAGCCAGGGCTACACAGAGAAACCCTGTCTAGGAAAAAATAAATAAATAAATAAATAAATAGCAAAACAAAGGAACTGAGCTTGTCTGATGGTGTCACACCCTTCACAAGCCTGATAAGTCAAAGAGAGAGGCACAAGGTTCTCTTTAGAATAATATTCCTCCCCACCCCCCCCCACCCCCCAACCCCCCCAACCCCCCCCCCCAGGCAGGTTACAGGGGCGGTTCCGAACGAGTGTACACTCAGGGCCTGGTACAGCCTTCTCGAGAGAACTGCATGCCCAGAGGCTTGGCTAACTCATTTAACGAACATGTAGATTCAAAAGTACAACTTTCACCTCAAACGGCAGAAGAGAGAGGGGTTATGCTGAGACCCAAACTGGGCAACCATGTCTGAGGTAGCCCTGAATTCCTCCTCACAACATGGAAGCAGTTTCCTGCCATTTTCGCAGTAACAGAACAAAGGGCGTCATACACCAAGGCTCTTTTTTAGATGCATAGGGCAAACATTAGGTAGGCAGGTTAAAGAGGGTAGGAACCTCTGCAGAGGCCCCCAGCGCTGTCTGCTGACAGACCCGATTGGCTTTTGGTTGGAAAGTAGGAGTCTATACACTGCAAAGGGTTTTCCTCATCACTTTCCAGTCACAGCACTGTTAGGTCAGGTGCCGAGGACACTCAGTGCCTATTATGAGGGCTCAGGATGTCCCAAGATAATTTGGTTCTGGACTTGCAACATTCCAACCTCTCTACAGTTTGGACTCATTTTGTTTATTGACATGTGACTGAGGCTGGAGATGTAGCTGAGGATGACCCTTGAGTCATAACCCTCCCTCCCGCCTTCACCTCACACGTGCGGCCTATCCATCTACACTGACTTGCCCTGCTTTTTTTTTTTTTTCTTTTGGCAGAGTCTCATTCTAACCCAGGCTAACCTGGAACTCACTATATATCCCAGACTAGCTGAAATCTAGGCAATTGCCTTACCTCAGCCTCAGGTATTAGGTCAGAGTGCCCCTTTCCTTCCTCCCTTTTGAGTTGAACTCTCTAAGAATCCTAGACTGGGTACGGTGTTACACACCGGGGAGTGTACACCTCTAGAGTCAGAGGCAGGAGGATGGTGAGTTCAGGTCTAACCTGGGATACAGAATGACACCAGAGTAGTGACTCAGACCTATGATCCCTAGTACTTGGGACACAGAGGCAGGAGGATGAGGCTTCCTCTGCCACTTAGGTTTGAGACCAGCCTGGGATATTCAAGTCCCTGTCTCAAAAATGGAAGGAAGGAAGGAAGGAAGGAAGGAAGGAAGGAAGGAAGGAAGGAAGAAAGGAAGGAAGGAAGGAAGGAAGGAAGGAAGGAAGGAAGGAAGGAAGGAAGGAAGGAAGGAAGGAAGGAAAAGGACAGAGGAGTTGGTGGGGTGCTTGCTAAACCCATGAGAAGCTTTGGTTTCATCCTCAGCACTGCACAGCAGCTCGTGGCTTTAGTCCCAGCGTCTGGGTTCAAGATCAGGACAAGAATGGATGATGGGGAGCCAAGCAGTGGTGGCGCACGCCTGTAATCCCAGCACTTGGGAGGCAGAGGCAGGCGGATTTCTGAGTTCAGGGCCAGCCTGGTCTGCAGAGTGAGTTCCAGGACAGCCAGGGCTACACAGAGAAACCCTGTCTCAAAACAAAACAAAACAAAAAAACAAAAAAGAAAAAAAAAGAAAAGACAAAGGAATGGATGATGGGAAGGGCATTTTGCTGCCACGCTCCACAGCTGAAGTTGATCCTGGGGACCCACATGGCAGAAGGAGAGAGCCACCTTCATTAGTTGTCCCGTGACATCCACATGCCTACTTTGGCATGCATACACACACACACAAACACACACTTACCCTTCATTAGGTATCGAGGAAGACCAGGTTGGGCTGCAGGAGATCCTGTCTCAACACAGGAAATAAAATAAAATAAAATAAAACAAAATAATAAAATAAAATAAAATCCAGTAAATAAACTAACAACATCAGCTCAAAAGTACAGAAGCAAAACAAGAAAAGTAGTGCCTCGTCTTCTCCACGCGGGAATGGCTGCCTCAGAACCGCAGGAATGGGAAACATTGTTCCCTGCCCTTGCTCTGTGATAGGCAAGGCCTCAGCTGACTGACAGGCAGGAGAATGAGTACCCCCTTCTCCCCCCATTCCCTCCTGCAATTCATTAAGCACTAGGCCAATGGACTTGAGAAATGCTAACTGGAGTTCTAGAATTTGCTCCCCACTGCAGAAAAGGAAGATCAGGCAGGTCAGTAAGAACCCAGCGAAGCGTCTCCCTTTATGTGGTTATTTGTTGGACTCACATAGGCCTTGGAACAACTCGATCAAACTTCCCCAGAGTTTCTAGGTCAGGTCCCACACAAAAAACTGTGTACAAAAGAATCTCTCTCCTGAGGAGTTCAGCTTTCAAATGGCCCCACCTACCGATCCTCCCCTGCAGAGTGTGACCCTGAAGAATACAACTGGGGGTGTCTGACAGAGTCCTGAGCAACCTCTGCTCCTCCTCTTCCTCCTTTTGTGAGCACCCTGGCAAACTCTCTGGAAAGAATATAGTGGGTTAGCTTTAAAGTCCAAAGCAGGGAATTTGCGTTAGACGTTCTCAGGAATGTTGGAATTTTTTTTGTTGTTATTTTGGTTTTTTGGTTTTTGTTTTTTCAAGACAGGGTTTCTCTGTGTAGCCCTGGCTGTCCTGGAACTCACTTTGTAGACCAGGCTGGCCTCAAACTCAGAAATCCACCTGCCTCTGCCTCACAAGTGCTGGGATTACAGGTATGTGCCTCCACTGCCTGGCTGGGAATTTTTTGGTTTTGGTTTTGGTTTTTCTTTGAAACAGGGTTTCTCTGTGTAGCCCTGGCCATCCTGGAACTGGCTCTGTAGACCAGGCTGGCCTCAAACTCAGAAAGCTGCCTGTCTCTGCCTCCCAAGTGCTGAGATTAAAGGCGTGCACCACCACTGCCCAGCCGAATTTTTAAATGTGCTTTTAAGGCTGTTCTTGTTTTTTTCTTGTTTTCGTTAGTGAGTGGGAATAATTGACTTAGCGTGCGCCACCACCGCCCGACTGGCATTTTCTTAATTAGAGATCTGTGAGGGGAGGGGGCCCAGCCCGTGGTGGGTGGAGCCATCCAGGGTGGGTGGGTCCTTGGTTCTGTAAGAAAGAAAGTTGAGCGTGCCCTGTGAAACAGGCACTCTGCTTGTCCTCTGCCTCAGCTCCTGCCTCCAGGCCCCAGCCCTGCTTGAGTTCCTGTCCTGACTTCCTCCAGTGATGGACTATGATCTGGAAGTGGAAGCTGAATAAACTGTTTCCTTCCCAACTTGCTTTTTGGGTCTTGGTGTTTTCATAGCCGCCATAGAAACCCTAAGACAACCAGAAATGTCTGCTTCGGCTCATACTAGGAAATTCAGCAACCCCCACCTGCTGTAGCTCCACTCCAGGAGATCACATGCTCTCTCTCTCTCTCTCTCTCTCTCTCTCTCTCTCTCTCTCTCTCTCTCCACACACATACACACACACACACACACACACGCACACACAAACACACACACACAGCCATATTGTCTAACCTCTCTGAGGCTCACCTACTTCATTCATTCATCCACTTCATTCATTTTTATTCGCTAAGCAGATGTTAGCCGGTGCCTCATACGTTCAGAACGCTATTCCAGCACTTCAGGATAGAAAACGACAGAAACAGACACAGGTCTACTCTTGGAGTTCATATTTTAGGAAGGAGGGAGAGATGGATGAACGAATCAGTGGGATACACTGTGGAAGGCAGGGTGGCCCAGGGCTTCAGAGAAGCAGTGGATCAGAGGCACAGGAAATCCTGGGTGAGGCAGGAGACTCGCTTCCTGGATTTGGAAGGAAGGACTAGAACCCAGAGATGGTGGATCTGTGCCTTCCTTACCCAAGGCACCTGAGGCCCCTCTTCCCCTCCCCACCCCCACCCTCCACCCCGCCCCACCCCGTCCCGCCCCGCCCAGCACTCCCACCCCCTCTCCCGGGATTCTGTGATGTGTAGTATAAATGATAAAACACGCCGAGCAGGACTCTGGGCCTAGCTCACGCTGAGGGCTCTGCGTGTGGCGCCTGCCTCCTCAGCCACATACTGAGCTGTTCCACAGCAGAGACCCAGCTGCTGAAGCAAATGACTTTGTGACGAAGCTCAGTCACAGCTCCCGGGATCTGTGCAGAGGGCAAGGGTTACACTGATGGGCCCCTCACAGAAAGTGTTGAGTTTCTAGAGAGGAACCTAAGACCCAAGAGTACACAGCCAAAGCAAGGCACAGTCAGACCTACGACCTTCCTCCCCACTGCCTTCCTCATCCAGGCAGGTCTCACTCTGTAGTCTTGGATGGCCAGGAAGTCACTGTGGTGACCCCCAGCTGGTGTGGTGGGGTAGGAGGTGGGGGTTGCAGGTGTGCACCAAACATGCTAAGCTTTCACAAGGATCCAGGCCTGGCAGGGGTGGCACACGCCTTAAATCCCAGCACTTGGGAGGCAGAGGCAGGTGGATTTCTGAGTTCGAGGTCAGCCTGGTCTACAGAGTGAGTTCCAGGACAGCCAGGGCTACACAGAGAAACCCTGTCTCGAAAAGCCATTGGGGGCGGAGGTGGGGAGGATCTGGGTTTGAAAATGCTCTAACCACTAAGCTAACTGCCCGCTCCTCTCCCCCCCCCCAATTTGCCTTGTCGTGGGTCCTGACATTGCATCTGGTAGTATGGGCCTATCATCACAGCTATTTAAAAGCCTGAAGCCAAAGGATTCAAGTTCCAAAGCTGGGTTATGGACTGAGTTCAAGATCAGCCTAGGCAGCTGACCGGGACCCTGTCTGGATGATGTGATACACACCTAGGAATTCTAGCCCTTAAGAACTGTGAAACGGAGGCACCTGGGGGTTGGGGGAGGACTGATGAGAATATAGGCCAATGTGGACTACTGTGCTACTGTGTAGGACCGGATCTTAAAAAAAAAAATCTGAGCCAGGGAGATGGCTCAGTGGTTAAAGCCACTTATAAAAGATGAAGGAGAAAACTGAGTCTACACTGTTGTCCTCTGTTCTCCAGACTCCATCAACATCAGAAATAACAGTGAAAATAAATCTTAAAAAAAAAAAATTTGAATGGTAAAATTATTTGTGACATATTAACTGTAAAGTTTGTAAGAAGACTACTCAAGGGAAGCCACCGACCAATGTACAAAGACTGTGGGTTGGAGAGATGGCTCAGTGGTTAAGAGTGCTGACTGCTCTTCCAAAGGTCCTGAATTCAATTCCCAGCAACCACATGGTGGCTCACGATCATCTGTAATGGGATCCGATGCCCTCTTCTGGTGTGCCTGAAGCCGATGTACTCATATACACTCATATACATAAAATAAGTCAAAATAAATCTTTTTTTTTGTTTTTGTTTTTTTGAGACAGGGTTTCTCTGTGTAGCCCTGGCTGTCCAGGAACTCACTCTGTAGACCAGGTTGGCCTCGAACTCAGAAATCCGCCTGCCTCTGCCTCCCAAGTGCTGGGATTACAGGCGTGCACCACCACTGCCTGGCTAATCTTTTTTTTAAAAAGGACAGAGACTGTATAGGCCAAAGAGCGTCTCTAGCTCCAAGAAAGGGAGGGAGAGAAGGAGAGGAGGAAGGGAGGGAGGGAAGGAGAGAGGGGGGAGGGCAAGAAATGTATGGCATCTGCATGGGGGGAGGGGTAACAATATTGCCAAGATGCAACTTAGAAGGAAAGGCAGTGGGTAGAATCACGAAAGAGACACCAGGAGAGAGGAGGATTCTGGCTGGACTGTCGGACAGGACAGGACAGGACAGGAGGACAGGAGGACAGGGTACCAGAGCTCAGCAGAGAGGATGGAGGATGAAGAGCTGGAGCAGGAAACTCAGCTAGCACCGACCAGTGCGGATGCGAGCCCAGAAATCCAGGGAGAACCAGTGTGAAAGGTTCACCACGGTGTGAGCAGGGGACAGTAAAGGGAAAGTGTGTGTCTCCTAAGCCGACGACAGAGAATGCCACCGTGATGAGACCATCTGCTTCCCTGTCCAGGACGCCCGAGATCAGCCTCTCCAGAGCTTCTCCAGCCAGCTCAGTGTACACAGGGTGGCTCCTACAGAACCTGTGTCCCGGCAAGTGGTAGCAGGAATCACCTCCCTCTCACCCAGTTCCCCTCACAAGTGAGTAGGACCTGGAGTTCTGCCTGTACTTTGGGGTGGCTTTCTCCCACTGCTTCCTCTTCCTGGAACTCACTATTGTAGACCAGGCTGGCCTAGAACACAAAGATGGGCCTATGTCCATCTTCTGAGTAGACTAAAGGTATGCCTCAGGTTGGTTCTCCCTCCCCCCTCCCCCTCCCCCTCTCCCTCTCCTCCCCTCCTCTATTGTGGAGGTCAGCAGACAGCTCTTTGGAGGTCTTTCTAGGAATGGGTCTCAGATCACCAGATTTGTACACCAAGGGTCTTTACTCAGTGAACTGTCTCTCTTGAGCCTTGACCCCTCCTGCTTCAGACTGTGGTGACCTCCCTAAATACTATTGCAAGAAGAGAGAAATAGACTCAACCATCAGATACAGGAAGGACCAAAGGAAGGCATCAGACAAAGCCAGGTCTGGAGATGCAGTTAAGAAGAGAAGATATCAGAAGAGGTAAGGAAACTCTTGCATTAATGGCAGGCCAAAGGTTGTCCTGACAGAGATGAAAACTATAGAATTCCAAATGTCAAATGGTCAAATATCCAGGAGGCCATGACTTAGTAGGATGTTGTTGTTGTTGTTTGAGACAGGGTTTCTCTGCCTTTGCTGTCCTGGACTTCTCTGTAGACCAGGCTGGCCTCGAACTTATATTTGCCTGCCTCTGCCTCCTGGGTCCTGGGATTAAAGCCGTGCACCACCACACTGGACTATAGCATTTGTTTCTGGGTTTTTGTTTGTTTGTTTGTTTGTTTCTAAGTAGAGTTAAATTAATTGAGGAGATGTAAGAAAGAACTCCAGAGAGTGTGAGGAACTCCATGGGAGGAACAACCAGGGTTCTTTCTTGGTTTGAGACAGAGGCCCACTCAAGGCTATCTTCCAGCCGCAGCCACCTCAGGACTGGGATTACAAGTGTGCACCACCAGGTCTTCCCATAAGACTCTCTGCTAATAGTGGACAAGGCAGGGCAGAGCCAAGGCCAAAGCTTAGCTGAAAATACAAGGACCCTGAACTGAAGTCTGGTCAAGGAGAGGCTATTCATGAGGCACATGCCTTTATGTTGTATTTACACTTCTCTCTGCCACTTATTTTTTTTATTTATTTCTTTGTTTTTGCATTAAAAGATTTCTTGTTATTGTGCAAGTGTGTGTATGTGGAGAGATCAGAAAACAACTGAACAGAGACAATTCTTTACTTCCATAGCTCTTGGCGCCTAAACAGCTCAGCCACAGCCAGTAGATGGCAGCGTCTCACAGTACGATGGATGGGAAGGCTGGCTCTGAGGAAGCCCTCGGGTTACTGTTACTGTGATAGGAATGGGAGGACATGTGTTCTGGTTTTGTTTTGTTTTTGTTTTTGTTTTTGTTTTTGTTTTTGTTTTTGTTTTTGTTTTTGTTTTTGTTTTTGAGACAGTGTTTCTCTGTGTAGCCCTGGCTATCCTGGAACTCACTCTGTAGACCAGGCTGGCCTCGAACTTAGAAATCCACCTGCCTCTGCCTCCCAAGTGCTGGGATTACAGGCGTGTACCACCACGGCCCGGCAGGGACATGTGTTCTTAGTGGACCCATCCAGGTGGACAGGATACCAAGGGGAGATGCTGGGATGCCCTTACTGACCACGTGACCCGAGGTGGGCTCAAGGCCCAAGCAGGGCCTCACTTAGGAACTGGCTAGACATGTAAACATTCTTTCTTCTTCTTCTTCTTCTTCTTCTTCTTCTTCTTCTTCTTCTTCTTCTTCTTCTTCTTCTTCTTCTTCTCCTTCTCCTTCTCCTTCTCCTTCTCCTTCTCCTTCTCCTCCTCCTCCTCCTCCTTCCCTTTCTCCTCCTCCTTCTCCTTCTCTTTCTCCTCCTCCTTCTCCTTCTCTTTCTCCTCCTTCTTCTGTTTCTCCTCCTCCTCCTCTTCCTCCTTCTTCCCCCTCCTCTTCTTAAAGATTTTGGGTATAATCATATAAAGATGAAGAATCAAGTTTTGCAACCTAAAAATATTTACTTCTTAAGACTATATTAATACTATAGTAAACTATACAAAAAAGATAAGGAGGCACACATGTACATTTATAGAACTGCACATCAGCCAGGCCAGATCCCGCAGAGGGGATTCCCAGGAGGACCTCATTCGTCTATGAGGACACAGAGCAGTCCTTGTTTGGACACATACCATCTTCTCCCTCCCAAGCTGCTAACTCCTCACCTCCTGATGGCTTCCTTCTATAGTGGTCTGTTTCTCAGAGTAGACATTTACCTTTCTGGCCTGCCAGCCATTGGAGGAGGGCTGGGGCCACGAAGATCACTTCATGGATCCACGAAGATCACTCCACAAAGATTCTTCATGGAGGGTTTCCTGATGGCAAAAAAACCCCACAAATTCTGCTATTCCCCAGAAGAAATCTGTTATAATAGATGGTCTCCACGGGGCTGTCCAACACTTGACCATTCGAGATGTAAACCATCTTCCTTCCAGTTGCCTGCTTCCTAGCGACAGAGAAGACAGGACTCCCTGGAGTTGCTGTACCTAGACTCTCTTGGCATGTAGATTCTTGACCCAATCCTCCTACCTCCAGCCAGAAAACCAAGCCGGAGTCTGTGGACAGGGCCAGCAAACTGTTTGACTGGTCCCTGGGTGATTCAGATTTGTGTGGAGGTTTTAGAGGTATCTTTTCTCTCCAACTTCCTCATTCCAGGAATGGGGAAATTGAGACCAGAAGGAAGCGACTTACCACACCAGAGAGAGCTCAGGCGGTGGGGGTGGAGCAGGAGGGGGCGGGGAGAGATGGTTCAGCAGTTGAGAGAGCTGACTGCTCTTCCAGAGCTCCTGAGTTCAATTCCCAGCACCCACATGGCAGCCCCCAACCACCTCTAACTCCAGTTGCAGAGATTCAGAGCCCTCTTCTGGCCTCCTTAAGTATTGCACACACACACACACACACACACACACACACACACCACAACTGGAGAGATGGCTCAGCCATTAAGACTGATCTTCCAGAGGACCCGGGTACAATTCCCAGCAACCACATGGCAGCTCACAACTGTCTAACTTCTGTCCCAAGGAATCCCACACCCTCACCAGACATACATGCAGGCGAAACACCAATGTATATGAACATAACAAATAAAAGAAGTTCTTGAAATCAATAAACACACATCAATAACAAAGTACATCATTTTAAAAAGAGAGAACTCAGTTCCAGGTATTCCTTTTCCCTAGCTCTGGCAAAGCTTCCTTCCCTCTCTCTTTCCTTCCTTCCTTCCCTCACATGGGCATGCCTCCAGCCACCATCATACACCCTGAGCTGCAGACAGAGCCAGGGGTTGGGGGATGTCTTCCTCAGGGTTTCTATTCCTCCACAACATCATGACCAAGAAGCAAGTTGGGGAGGAAAGGGTTTATTTAGCTTACACTTCCACACTGCTGTTCATCACCAAAGGCAGTCAGGACTGGAACTCAAGCAGGTCAGGAGGCAGGAGCTGATGCAGAGGCCATGGAGGGATGTTACTTACTGGCTTGCTTCCCCTGCCTTGCTCAGCCTGCTTTAGAACCCAAGAATACCAGCCCAGGGATGGCACCACCCACAAGGGACCCTCTCCACTTGATCACTAGTTGAGAAAATGCCCCACAGCTGGATCTCATGGAGGCATTTCCCCCAACTGAAGCTCCTTTCTCTGTGAAAACTCCAGCCTGTGTCAAGTTGACACACAGGACCGGCCAGTACAGGGGAAATGCCATTTCTCTTTGCCATGGGGGCTTCCTCAGGGCCAGATGCCTGGGAGTCAGAATTCCCGAGCATTAATTAGCTAGATCTTTCCCAGGTCATGCCTGGTGTCTACAGTTGCTTCTGGGATTCAACACAGGCCACAGGAGGGCCACGCTTCGCCTTTTTGGCCTTTGTCCTCATTTTGGAGGACCTGAACTTTGTCCCCGTTTCTCAGTGGCAATTCCTTGTTCTTGGAAGAGAAGCAAAGAGCTGGCGCCGGCACCCTGGCCTCCCCCAAGGGGTCTCCTCATCAGGGCAGCCCCTCCCAACAGCGGTGTGTTTGCCCCAGAAACGACAGGTCTGAGACAAGAGCAGGGTCCTCTGCCTCCATCGATTGTGTAATGCTTAGCCACATTAGCTGCATTCCTGGAGTCTACCACTAGATGTCAGGAGAACACCTTCTGCTGGTGTGTCAACCAAAACCACACCCCTTTCCTTCCCCCATATAGGGCTGTCTCGAAAATCACCTAATTAACACCTGTTAACTGTTCACTTTAACTAAAATGTTTGTTCCAGGTCTAGAGTCAGAAGCTAGGGCTTCTCCCCCGATGGATAAGTACTCCACCACTGAGCTACATCCCTGACCCTGAATAACTCTTAGTACATGTGTATCTCCAACACGTCAGCTATATTCCTACATGCTGGTTCTGGCAACTTTACCCACAGCACGAAAATCTCTCCTGAAGGGGCCCTGACCCTGACCATCCCTCCCATAGAGAAGACCTCATGTGGAGGTCATAGGCCAGACAGACTAGAATGTTATCTCACTGGATTCCTTAGCTGTAGGTCCCAGAAGATTCCACTTAAACATTTTATCTCATGATGGCTGTAAAAATGTATCAGGAAGATATAATACCAGAGTATCTTCCTGGGCTGGAGAGATGGCTCAGCAGTTCAGAGCACTGAATACTCTTCCAAAGGTCCTGAGTTCAAATCTCAGCAAACACATGGTGGCTTGCAACCATCCGTAATGAGATGAAATGCCCTCTTCTGGTGTGTCTGAAGACAGCTACAGTGTACTTAGATATAACAATAAATAAATCTTCTTCAAAAAAAAAAAAAAAGGAAGAAAGAAAGGCACTCCCTGGGGATGGGATGAAACCAATCTGCAGAGTGCTTACACTACAAGCATGGGCCCTGAGGTCAATCCCCGGAACCCAGATTTAAAAGGGGTGAAGGGCATGGAAAGTTGACTCAGTGGTTAAAAGCAATGGCTGCTCTTCAGCAGGACCCAGGTTCAATTCCCAGCACCCACACGGCTGCTTGCAATTACCTGAAAGTCCAGTCACAGGAGATCAGAAGTCCTCTGATCTGTGGTGTGCATACATACATGCAGGCAAAACACTCACTCACACACATGCACACATATGCATACACAGGCTCATGCACACACACCAGGCATGGTGAGGAATACTACAATCCCAACACTGGGAAGGTGGAGACAGCCAGCCTAGCCTAGCGGGTGAATCCTGGGTTCCAGGAAGAGACCTTGCAGCAAAACTCAAGGTAGATCTAGGAAGATATAAGCTGGCCTGCCACTGAGCCAGCAACTGGCCCCGTCCTCCATTCTTGCTATGTCTCCTTAGCAAGTTCCTCCCTCTGTTAGAGGTGATGCTGTGTGGAATGGTGTCTTAGGGTTTCGCTGCTGTGAAGAGACACCATGACCAAGGTGACTCTTACAGCCGAGCATATTCCAACCATCACAGATGACAAACAAGCCTGCTTTCAGATACCTGATGTGTCTCCCAATGAGAAACTGTCACCTGCAAGCTGGAATAAACCTACACACACACACACACACACACACACTCATACTCACACACATGCACACACACTCACATACTCATCTTCACACACATGCACACTCACACGCACGCACACACTCACAATACACTCACATACACACACACTCACATACTCATACTCACACACATGCACACGCACACACGCACACACACTCACAATACACTCACATACTCACAGACAGACACACATACACATGTACAAACACACATACTCATACACACTAACATGCACACGCACACACTCACACACACACAGACACATACACACACATACACATGTATATACAAGTACACACACAAATACACACATACACATGCACACACACATAAGCACACACTCACATATTCACACACAGACACACACATATACACATACACACACACTCACACTCACGCTCATACACCCCCACACACATACACTCACATACTCTCGATCATACACACACATACACACATACACACATTCATACACACTCATGCTCACACACTCACACATACACTCATGCTCGCATACAGACACAACACACACATACATGCACATACACACACACATACACACATACACATACACACATACACATGCATACACACACACAAACACACAAACTCACACACTCACACATACTCACATACACACACTCACACATACACATACATATGTACACACACAAACACACACACTTTTGTTGTTCTGCTTTGTGCTTTTTGAGGCAGGGTCTTTATATGTAGCCCTGGGTATCCCAGAACTGGGTATGTAGACCAAGCTGGCCTCGAACTGTCTCTGCCCCACCCCACCCTGAGCGCTGGCACTAAAGGTGTGTGCCATCATGCCCAGCTTCTGAACGTGCTCTTGTCACAGCCGCAAAATGGAGCAGAACCAGCGGCCAGCGCCCATTCCTGCCATCTGCCAACCCTGCAGGCATTATCTGCTTCTCAAAGCTCCGGCCTAGGGGAGGAGGCGCAAGAGGCACGCGTGTAGCCTGGCACGGTGCCACAGACAAAGGATGTGAACCTTACAGAGGTCAAGTGAGTTGTGGGACAGCACACACCCCGGGCTGGATTAGAACCCAAGTTTCTGGAATCTAAGACCTATGCCTATGCTCTCCCCTGGTCAGAGTTCCCAGGAAGAGACAACTCAACCGCAGGGCACAAACA